>NW_027394282.1:528457-695427 GCF_049309525.1 Garra rufa
AAACTGTTGGATTGAGGAGTTGCTAATTTTAGAGCTCACCTTTCCATTCACCACCTGCAAACTTTGGATTACACTTTCTGTGGATTGTATATACACTGGTGGACACTCACATTGGACTTATCAACACACTGGGGTTCTTGGACTGTTTTTAGGGTATGGACAAATGAACTGTATTCTTTTAACAGAGTTTACCTGTTTTTAGGGTATGGACAAATGAACTGTATTCTTTTTAACAGAGTTTACCTAGTTTTATCGTGTTGTTTTAAAGTCTTTTATGTGAACCTTGTAAATACACCAAATCTATTTAAACCAATTTTCTTTTATGTCTCATTCTTTTAACCACTAGTCATCTCTCACAGTTAAATCTGACCCCATTTTAGTCTTGTAACTCGGCTGATAAGGCCGATTGTTACACTTTTATGGGAGACCGCCTGGGAATACCAGGTGCTGTAAGCTTTTGCCTTTTCTTCACTATTTATATAATAGGCTGGCTTTTACGGAGGCTGATCTTTAAATAGCCCACTTTTTGGAGCAGCCCTCGCTTATGGCCATACCGCGCTGAGAGCGCCCGATCTCGTCTGATCTCGGAAGCTAAGCAGCGTCGGGCCTGGTTAGTACTTGGATGGGAGACCGCCTGGGAATACCAGGTGCTGTAAGCTTTTGCCTTTTCTTCACTATTTATATAATAGGCTGGCTTTTACGGAGGCTGATCTTTAAATAGCCCACTTTTTGGAGCAGCCCTCGCTTATGGCCATACCGCCACCTGAGGGCGCTAGTGAGTCACTGGTGTGCAGGAAGTGTTTGGCTGTTTTTTATATTTGTTTTGTTTGTTTGTTTGTTTTCGGCGATTTTTGGAATACGTCTTTATTTTTTCAGTGTTTGTTTGAGTATTTTTGTCTCTCCTCCCAGCAGCCTGTGCTGTTTTGGGGGGGGGGGGATTTTTCTTTTTTTCTTTTTTTGTTGTTTTTGTTAAAACGGACAGCTCAAAGATAACTGACACAAGAATGGCGGACGGCACATGGCGTGGGGATGATAATGGACTGGCTCAACGACAACGAGATGGGAAAGAAAAGCAAAAGGAAGCAAAGAAGGAGAGTGGAAACAGAGTATATCTAAAAGAAGCAACTGTGACTGTGGACGTGGGACATGTAAACGATGCAAGGGCTGTGGATATTATCAAGGCAGTGGTGGAGCGGATCGGCGATGGAAGGATTTTGGCAGTAAGACCCAAACAAATGAAGGAATATGAAATAACACTTGAACACGAGGATGACACAGAACTTTTAATTGATGGTTTGATGATAAATGGCAAGAACTGTGAGGTAAAAAGGCTGCAAAACAGAGATTACATTGTCTCCTTTATGCATCTGCCTGTCTACATTGTTGACGAGGAAATTTTAAATAAACTAGAAGGTTGGGGAGTTCTCCCAATTTCAAAAATTAAAAGAAGGGTTTATCCGGGCACCAGCATTGAGGACGGGACGAGGTTCGTGAGAACACGGTTCCCAAAAGAAGTTGCATCCCTCCCGTATAGCACAAAATTTGAAACGGCAGAAAGTCCGCAGTATTTCCGGGTGATGCATAGCCATCAGGTGAAGATCTGTCGGCTGTGCATGTGCCCGGATCATGAGATTAAACACTGTCCTGATTTCAAGTGCTTTAAATGTGAGGGGAGGGGGCACTTCGCGAGAGAGTGTAATGCAGTGACGTGCCCGGATTGCAATTTGGTTTTAAATAAATGTGTGTGTGGAATAGGGAGTGAGGAGGAGGAGTAGGAGGATGAGCAGTGAGTAGACAGGCAGATGCATGAACGAGACAATGAGCAACGAGAGGAGAACACAACGGCAATAAGAGATGTGGAAGAAGCAGCAAATAAAGACACTGAATATCATGACAAGGATGATAATGAGCAGGAACTGCAATCACAGGAGGATGGGGAAGCGTGGAAACAGACGGACTTGACTGAAAATTTGCAAGTTGATTTGGACATAATGGAAAATAATGATCAAACTGGCGATGAACTTAGTGGTGCACAAAAGGATGTTGAGGTATTGACACAAAAGGGTTTGACTGAATGTTTGAAAAATGCCATGGACAAAGTCGAACCTAAAGACCAAAGGAGTAAAGAGCAAGCTGCAGTAAAGGAAAACAAAGAGGGAAAAGAAAAGGAGGAGAAGCAAATTAAACTAACTAAAAGAAGATCAATAAAGGTAATGCCAAATTTAGAGGTTATCAGGAAAAAGAAAGTGCTTAAAGAAGTCTCGTTTGAAAGTATGAATAAATATGAACTGTTAAAGGACGTGGAGGAGATGGACTGAGATGATGGACTCTATGTATATTTTTATATGTTTTATGCTTTTGAGAGTTGTTACCTTTTATGTTAGAGGACTTTTAGACATAGGGTAATTTGAAAATGTGGAAAGTTGGGAAGAGGAGTCGCAGTCTTAATAAGGGAAAACAGTGGAGTATTGTGTAGGAAAGTACATAATGACAAAGATGGGAAATGTATAGCATTCGAAATGGAGTTTGAAGAGAAAAAAGTAATGATGGTTAATGTTCATGCACCGACGGAAGAGAATGAAAAGAAACAGTATTTCAATGTGTTAAGAGACTTATTAAAGAAACATAGAGAGGTTATTATGATGGGCGATTTTAATACGGTCTTCAGTAAATTAGAAATGGGTGAGGGAATGGTTTTTAAAACAGATAAAGGAAGAAAGGAACTGGAACTATTAATGCGAGAAAATAATATAATTGATGTATTGAGAGAGAGAAATGGAAAAAAGAAAGAATATTCAAGGAGGCAATTAGTGGGGAATTTTATGTGTAAAACAAGAATTGATTTTATTTTATGTACAAGGAACATTGAAGGTTTTATTGGTAGCATTAAATATGAAGAATCAAGTTTAAGTGATCATAAACCTATCTTTATACAAGTAGACTGGAGTTCTGTGAAAAGAGGGCCGGGGGTATGGGTTTTAAACACAGAGATTTTGAAGAATGAAGGCTATGTGCTAAGCATTAAAGAAATTATTGAAAAAGAAAAGGAGAATGATATGTATAATGAAGATAAAAGAATATGGTGGGAAAATGTTAAATATTTAATTTAAAAATTCACAATAAAGTACTGCAAGTTAATACAGAGATGTAAGAGAAATAACGAGAGAAAAATTAGGGAGAAATTGGAAAAGGAATTAAATGAGAATGGGGGAGATATACAAAAAATTAAAGAATTACAGAGATTATTGAAAGAAATGGAGGAGGAAAAATATGAAGGTGCGAGGTTAAGAAGCAAGGCTAAATATACTGTGGACGGTGAGAAATGTACAAAATTTTTCTTCGATCTAGAGAAAAGAAGAGGTAAAGCTGAAATGATTAAAGAAATAAGAGGAAAAAATGGTACAGTGGTGGAAACAAATGAGGAAATATTAACAGAAATAAAAGCATACTATGAGAACCTGTTTAGGGCAGAGGGGGTAGGGGAAGAAGATAAACTGGAGTTACTGAAACAAATAAAAGCAAAAGTAGAAGAAGTGGATAAAAAAGAGTGTGATGAAGAGATAAGAGAAGAGGAGATAAAAAGAGCAATAAGTGAATTAAACAAAAAGAAAAGTCCAGGTATAGATGGTTTGGGGAGTGAGTTTTATATAGTTTTTAAAGATTTTTTAACTAGCATTTTAAAGGAAGTTTATGAAGATGTTTTTAAGAAAGGTGAATTAAATCAGAGAATGGGAATGGGACTAATGAAGTTGATATACAAAAGAAAAGGAGAGAGAACGGATTTAAAGAACTACAGACCGATTACAATGTTGAATACGGATTTAAAGATCTTATCTAAAATTTTAGCCAACAGACTAAAGGAAGTCATGCCGAGCATAATTACAACTAACCAAGTGTACGGAGTGAAAGGTAGGGATATAGCAGATACATTTTTTAGTGTAAAAGACATGATAAGATACATACAAGAAAAGAACAAAGATGGGTTTATTATCAGTCTAGATTTTGAGAAAGCTTTTGACAGGGTGGACTATGGTTTTTTATTTGACATTTTAAAAAGTTTTGGTTTTGGAGAGAATTTTATGAAATGGATTAGGATTTTATACAAGGATGCAGTAACAAAAATTAAATGTAATGGATTTTTAACACAGTGTTTTAAAATTACCAGATCAATTAGACAAGGATGTCCGTTGTCAGCTCTTTTATATTCTTTAGTTGCGGAACCTTTGGGACTGATGGTGAAACGTGAAATGGGAATAAGTGGGATAGGAGCTGAGGGAGAAAAAAGTAAAATTTTTCAATATGCGGATGACACAACATTATTTCTAAAAGATCTGGAGAGTGTGAAAATAGCAATGCAAACCGTACAACAATTTTGCAGGGGATCAGGAGCTAAAATAAATGAGGACAAAACGGTGTATATGAGATTTGGAAGGGCAGGGGTTTTAACAGAGCACTTTACTTTTAAGGAAACTACAGAAATAAAGATTTTAGGTGTTTTAATGGGGAGGGATGAAAAGAAAACAGAAGAAACTATGTGGCAGGAAGTTTTAGGAGGGATTGAAAGACGTTTGACTTTTTGGAAATTGAGAACATTAACTTTAAAAGGGAAAGTTTTAGTTCTTAATGTTTTAATGATTTCAAAACAGTGGTATATTTTATATGTGTCATCAATGCCGTTGTGGGCGGAAAAAAGGCTGAAAAAATGTTTTTTAGATTTTTTATGGGATGGCAAGCCTCCAAGAATAGCATACAACACTTTAATAGGAGCTGTGGGAAAGGGAGGACTGGGGTTAATGGAAGTGGAACAAAGAAAAAACAGTTTCAGAGATAAAATAATTAAAAAGTACATGGATGAAGACAACAAAGCGGAATGGAAGAGAACAATCGGGTATTTTTTTAAGTAAGTGCAGTAATTTTAACTTGGGGGATAATGTTTTATGGATGAAAACAAACAAGTGGATGACGGAAGGGCTGCCCGATTTTTACAAAGAACTATTGGGGGCATGGAGCAAATTTTTAACTAATGTGCATTTTAAGCCACAAGGAAGAGAGAACATTTTAAATCAGCCTTTATTCTTAAATAACTGCATTTTAAATCAAGGGAAGGAGATATTTAAAAAAAACATGGTGGAATGTGGGAATCACAAAGGTCAGAGATGTTTTATATGAATTCAGGGAGGGATTTTTACCAGTTCAATACATCGTGGATGTGATGGAGGAGGCAAAAGAAGAATACAGTAAACAAGAAATAACAAACAAATATGAAACCATTAAAAATGCAATACCCAAAGAGTGGATTAAGAAAATAGAGAGTATGGAAGGAGAGCAAACAGGGGAAAATATCTTTGTGAAACTGGGGGAAAAAAATTATGATTTTAAAGAGTGTACTGTGAAAATGTTTTATTGTGTTTTTAGAGATGGTGTGAGGGGGAGGTGTGTCGAAACAAAGTTAGAATGTTTGGAATATTTTATAAGGCATAAAGTGGTTTTTACTGAGTCGGTTTTATACAAGGTGGGAATGGAACAAAATGCATTGTGTAAAGTGTGTCATGACAAAGAAGAGGGGATTTTACATTTGTTTTTATATTGTAAGGAATTGGAGGATTTTTTACGAAAATGTAAATGTTTAATTAAAGACGTGAGCGAAGGTTGGGATGAAAATGTAATGGAATGGGAAAGAGTGGTGATGTTGGGGTGGGAAAAGAAGTGCAAAAACAAAAAGTTTATAAATCTGTGGATAATGTCGATGAAAAGTGCAATATGGGAAAGAAGAACTGTGGCTAAAAAAGAAAAAATTGTGTTAGATGTTTGGAATGTGTTTAAAAGGAAAACTGAAGTGTACATGGAAAGACTGTATGTGCATTTTAAGTACGAAAATAATTTAGATGCTTTTTATCAAGTTTTTACTCCACACGTTTGTTGTGTATTAAAAGATTTGATGTGGAAACTACCAGAACTTGAAATAGATCTCTTAAATTCTGAATGTATATATAGAGAATGTGATGTGAAAAATGTGTTGTTTATGGAAACTTTTAATTTTATTGTATTTTAATGTTTGAAATTTCCTAATAAAAAAAAGCGCGCCCGAAAAAAAAAAGAGCGCCCGCTCTCGTCTGATCTCGGAAGCTAAGCATGGTCGGGCCTAGTTAGTACTTGGATGGGAGACCGCCTGGGTGCTGTAAGCTTTTGCCTTTTCTTCACTTTTTAATATAACATGCTGGCTTTTACGGAGGCTGATCTAAATGGATGGTTGGCCTGTCATGTGACTAGACACATGACAGGAAGCAGGAAATACAACTGTATAAGAGAGCAGCATGACAAATAAAGGACAGTCACCAAACTGTTGGATTGAGGAGTTGCTCATTTTAGAGCTCACCTTTCCATTCACCACCTGCAAACTTTGAATTACACTTTCTGTGGATTGTATATACACTGGTGGACACTCACATTGGACTTATCACCACACTGGGATTCTTGGACTGTTTTTAGGGTATGGACAACTGAACTGTATTCTTTTAACAGACTGAGTTTACCTAGTTATAGCGGGGTTTTTTTTTAAGTATTTTATGTGAACCTTGAAAAAAACCAAATCTATCTAACGCAATCTTCTTTTATGTCTCATTCTTTTAACCACTAGTCATCTCTCACAGTTAAATCTGACCCCATTTTAGTCTTGTAACTTGGCTGATTACAGGGTTGGGGCCATTCATGAATTGAATTGAGAATGAATGATAAATTCCAATTCACTTCCTGGAATGGAATAGTACATTAAATATTGTAAATCACATAAACGACAAACATATAAAAGAAATACAAAGTACTCTATGTTTAGTACGTTAAGCATGATCATTTCACATGCCAAATTTCAGGAAATTATGATAATTCGATGATTTGATATGATTCGATTTATAATGCTTCAGAAGATTGGTATCAAATCCAAACACATCCTTTGCTTTTGAACTTTTCAATTTAGAGATTATGTTTTCTACTTCATTTTCTGTAATTATTTGAATATTAAACTTTGAATTTTGATTTGAGGCATCCATATGGAGGTCGGTGTTGCCAATATTTTGCTGATAGTCACAAGAATTAGAAAACAGTTGTGCAATTTCATCAATGGTACTTTGGAAATAATCATTTAATTTAGTTGCTAGGCTGAAAGGTACCAACTCATTGTCAAATTTGAGTTCAAGGTCTTTATCAGCATTATGCTTACTTTTACCAAGGAGTTTGTTAATATTTTCCCAAATTAGCTTACAATTTCCTTTGGCACCATTAATTACAGTGATAAAAAATTTGCTTTTGCCATTCTCAAAGCTTGTGTGACTTTATTCCTTGCAGATACAAAATTTAATCGATCAATTGTTAATCCAGATTGTAATGATTTTTTAAGTAGTTTGTCTCATGTAGTTTGTAGTCATAAGCTGTTTACACTCACTATTGATCCAAGGCAAGGAATAAACTCGTGTCTTTAAATGACCCGCTTTCTGAAAGTGAGACAGAACCCCTTTAATAGAGGAGGATAGTAGATCACAACATTTATTAGTGTCATCACAAGATAATATATTAAACCAATCAAAATTATTAAGAGCTGCAGTTAAACGTTGTTCTTGGCTCTTTGGAATAAATGTTTGTTTTATATTAGTGCTTTTACTAACACTTCTCATACGTTTTTTTAGTCAACTTTCTAGAGAAGAATATGGCATTGTGGTCAGACAAGCCAGTCAAGAAATTGTATGTTTTTATCATTCTATCTAGTTTGTTAGAGAACACCAGGTCTATTAAAGTTTTAGAACGATTTGTTATTCTAGTTGGATCACTGATCATTTGTGTTAGTCCAGAATTATCTGTAATTTCTTTTAGTTTCTTTCTGTCACTTTTGTTGTCCCAATTTACATTTAAGTCTCCCATTAGAATAACCTCATTATTAAAGTCACAACAACTCAAAACTACTTTAAATTGATCATAAAAATCTACTTTTGCTGAAGGTGGGCGATAAAGACATAAAACAGTAAATGACATTTCTGCTGAGAGTGACACTTTAACTCCAACACATTCAATTGAGATTTCATTAAGCCAAATTATTTGTGTACATTTTAGAGAGTCCTTCATATAGAGTAACACCCCCCCCCCCCCCCCTTTCCTTGATGCCTATCCTTTCTAAAGACATTGTAGCCTTGTAATGATACCACTGCTTGTGGGGAAGAGGGTTTAAGCCAAGTTTCTGAAAGTCCCATGAAATCTACATTTAATTAATGAGAAGATGATCCAATTGTTCCCTCTTAGGGGCCATACTGCGTATGTTCAGATGGCCACCCAAGAGCCCTTTGTTTTTACACTGTGGATCCCATATAGTTCTGGCTTGATTAAGAGTCTGAAATAACTTACATGATCAATGTTTTTTAAGTACAGTGTTCCTCTGTGTACGCATGGGTGCAATGGGTTGTGGTGACATATTGGGCTTAGTTGTAATAGGGTCCTGCAGTAGTGGTGTTAGCCCAGGGAACTGCTGAAGCCCAGGTAGCAGTGGTAAAAATTAGCCCAGGAAGCTATTGTAGCCCAGGTAGCAATGGTGGAATTAGCCCAGGAAGCTGTTGTAACCCAGGTAGCAATGGTGGAATTAGCCCAGGAAGCTGTTGTAGCCCAGGTAGGAGTGGTGGGATTAGTCCAGGAAGCTGTTGTAGCCCAGGTAGCAGTGGTGGGATTAGCCCAGGAAGCTGTTGTAGCCCAGGTAGCAATGGTGGAATTAGCCCAGGAAGCTGTTGTAGCCCAGGTAGGAGTGGTGGGATTAGCCCAGAAAGCTGTTGTAGCCCAGGTAGCAGTGGTGGAGTTAGCTCAGGAAGCTGTTGTAGCCCAGGTAGCAGTGGTAGAGTTAGCTCAGGAAGCTGTTGTAGCCCAGGTAGCAGAGGAGGAATTAGCCCAGGAATCTGTTGTAGCCCAGGTAGCAGTGGTGGAGTTAGCTCAGGAAGCTGTTGTAGCCCAGGTAGCAGAGGAGGAATTAGCCCAGGAAACTGTTGTAGCCCAGGTAGCAGTGGTGGAATTAGCCCAGGAAGCTGTTGTAGCCCAGGTAGCAATGGTGGTATTAGCCCAGGAAGCTGTTGTAGCCCAGGTAGCAATGGTGGAATTAGCCCAGGAATCTGTTGTAGCCCAGGTAGCAGTGGTGGAGTTAGCTCAGGAAGCTGTTGTAGCCCAGGTAGCAGAGGAGGAATTAGCCCAGGAAACTGTTGTAGCAGTGGTGGGATTAGCCCAGGAAGCTGTTGTAGCCCAGGTAGCAGAGGTGGAATTAGCCCAGGAAGCTGTTGTAGCCCAGGTAGGAGTGGTGGGATTAGCCCAGAAAGCTGTTGTAGCCCAGGTAGCAATGGTGGAGTTAGCTCAGGAAGCTGTTGTAGCCCAGGTAGCAGTGGTAGAGTTAGCTCACGAAGCTGTTGTAGCCCAGGTAGCAGAGGAGGAATTAGCCCAGGAATCTGTTGTAGCCCAGGTAGCAGTGGTGGAGTTAGCTCAGGAATCTGTTGTAGCCCAGGTAGCAGAGAAGGAATTAGCCCAGGAATCTGTTGTAGCCCAGGTAGCAGTGGTGGAGTTAGCTCAGGAAGCTGTTGTAGCCCAGGTAGCAGAGGAGGAATTAGCCCAGGAAACTGTTGTAGCAGTGGTGGAATTAGCCCAGGAAGCTGTTGTAGCCCAGGTAGCAATGGTGGTATTAACCCAGAGAACTGCTGTAGCCCAGGCAGCAGAAGTGGTGTTAGCCCAGGGAGCTGCTGTAGCTGTAGCACAGGATTAAAAACAGGTCCAGGGTTTTGCTCAACATCGCCAGCCAGAAGTATTATCATCAAAAGATACATAACCCCAGGAGATGATCTAGATGCTGTTTGATCAAGTTTACCTTGGGGCGGCCGAGCATGACCACAATCCAGGATTCTTGCATACAGAAGATGTTGGCTCCTCTTTGCTGGGTAGAGAGTTAAGCTATCCATTTTCCTTGGACACGTTAAACTCAAGAGGAGGTAGAAAGACAGGAGAAAACCAGACAAGCATGGCACAATCCAAGGGTTTTTGATAAACTTTTGTGGCAAACACACAGGTCCTGCCAAACAATGTGGCTGCACCCTGGCGGCCATCTTGCCAAAACCTGTTTTGGGAGTGGTTTTACTTTAAGTTAGTTTTTTGTGTTTTTTTTTTCAGTTCTAAAACCACCTAACGGCAGCATTTTTGCTGGCTTGAGGGTGGTTAAACCTTTTTTTCTTATATATATTTTTTTTATAAAAAAAAAAACGGACAGATTAATGGATTACGACGCAGAACTGGCTGGAGAGAGACAGATGGCAAATGACACTGGACTGGCAGGAGGAACACGCACGGCAATGGACACTGGACTGGCTGGAGGAACACGCACTGCAAACGATACTGGACTGACAGGAGGAACACGCACGGCAATGGACACTGGACTGGCTGGAGGAACACGCACTGCAAACGATACTGGACTGGCAGGAGGAACACAAACGGCAAACGACACTGGACTGGCAGGAGGAACACAAACGGCAAACAACACTGGACTGGCAGGAGGAACACAAACAGCAAACATCATTGGACTGGATAAACGACTATGAGCTACAAATGGAAAAAAACAGGAAGTAAGCGAAAAGTTTGTGGACCAAAAATATTTAAAGGAAGCTACACTGATTGGGAATGTGGAGAATGTGATTTGGGTGAGAGTGGAGGACATTATTAAAGCTGTAACGCAACAATGTGGACATGGCAAAATTTTAGCGTTAAGACCAAGACAAGGGAAAGAATTTGAACTGACAATGGAAAAAGAAGAAATATGTGAAAAACTAATTGATGGACTAAGAATAAAAGGAGTGGACTGTGAAGTAAAAAATCTACAAAACAGGGATTATGTTGTTTCCTTCATGCACCTGCCTGTCTACCTGGATGACAAAGAAATTTTAGTTAAATTGGAGGGATGGGGAGTTGATCCCATTACGAAAATTAAAAGAAGACGCTACCCGGGCACCGACATTGAAGATGGAACAAGGTTCCTTAAGGTGAGGTTCCCCAAGCAAGTGGGGACAACGATGCCATATAGCACATGGCTAGAAACAGCCGAAGGGCCGCAGTACTTCCGGGTGATGCACAGCCATCAGGTGAAGACCTGTAGGCTGTGCATGAGCCCGGATCACCTGCTAATAGAATGCCCAAATTTTGTGTGCTACAAATGTGAGGAGAGGGGACATTTTGTACAAGATTGCAATGCTGTCAGGTGCCCGTGGTGTCAGGAAGTTTTAAATAAATGTGAATGTTGGATGGAGGGAGAGGAAGGGAAGAACAGGTGGACAGACAGGTGCATGAAGGAAACAACGAGGAGGAAGGACTACAACAAAAAGAAATGGAAGGAGGACCGAGCTGCAGAGAGGAAGGAGAAAGAAGAGAAGACAACATTATTAATAACAAACAAACAAATGGAGCAGGACACTCAATGGACAGAGATGGAGATGTCGGACAGTTTTAATACTTTTCTGGGTGATGTGGAGAGAGATGGACATAGAAGGTTGGATCAAGTTAAAGAATAAAGATGGACAAAATGGACAAAGACAGAGGAGGGAACGGACAAATAAGAAGGAGAACACTTAAGGTAAAACCAAATTTGGAAAGTGCAAGAAAAAAGATTATGACAGAGGCTAACAGATTTGATGTGCTAAGGGGCCTGGAGGGAGAAAATGATGAATAATGATTTTTAAGTATTTCTTTTATTTACTTTTAATGGTTTTAAGTTGTGTTGCTTTTAATGCAAGGGGTCTGATGGACATGGGGAAGTTTGAAAAAGTAAAAGAAAAATGTAAAAGGGAAGACATTGTTGCATTACAAGAAACAAACATCTACATGATAGATGTGTGGAGAGAAAGAAATGAAAAGAAAAAATAATTTTCGAGAAGACAAATAGTAGGGCAGTTTGTATGCCAAACTAGAATTGACTTTTTTTATGTACAAGAAATGTGGAGAATTTTATAGAAAATATTAAGTACAAACAAACAAGTTTTAGCGATCATAAGATTTTATCTTTTAAGTTGGACTGGAGTCAAATGCAAAGAGGTCCAGGAGTATGGATTTTAAATACACAGATTTTAAAGATTGAAGATTGTGTTTTAAAAGTGAAAGAAATTATAGAAAAAGAAAAGGAAAATGGAATGTTTGCACATTAAATTCGAAATAGACATACATCAGTGCAACATCAGTGTGTCATTTCTATTGTTTATGTACATTTTAAGCATTATGAAATATGTTTTTGTTGACAATTTCTTTCATCTTTCCACAGGAGATGTAGAAGAAGATGCCATAGGGACATTTCAAAATCAGTTAGGATGGGTTCAATCTTCGAGGGTTCACACATGGAACTTTCGCAGTGTCATCATTATGTCATCATTCACTCACTGACACCATGTTCAAAACCTGAAAAAAATGTATTTGTTCTGCTATACATAAAGGAAGACATTAGTACTTCCATAGTAGATGTTTTTACTATTATGACAGTAAATGTGGCATAAGAATCTATTTGGTTACTGACATCAAATGATGACAGAATTTTCATTTTTGGGTGAACTATCCCTTGATGGTTATATGGTTATGACTTTATGGCTATATATATATATATATATTAGGGGTGGGCATAGATTAATTTTTTTAATCTAGATTAATCTAGATTAAAATGGCTAATTTGAATTCTGCTGAAGGCTTCAGAATATGCGTGCTACCCAAATAATGACTAAAAGTAAGTCTTCGAGAACGGGCCAGGTGGCGCATTAGATCAGGCGCTCATCTCCTGTTTCCAAAATGCATCACAAACTGCTTGACAATTGCATTTACAACATAAGTACCTATACAAACTTGTGTAACCAAGTACTTCTGCGCAAAAGGCTGCACGACGTGCGCATTGCCGTTAAATACACAGACGCGCACGGGAAAGAATAGCCTATCTGCGTGCATAGTCTTCCATTAAACTGCGTTGCTTTTAGAAGCGTCAATTCAGTTGTTGCATATAGTTTAATGTCTTTATTTCGGGATTATCAAAGTAAATTATAACTCAAACTTGAGATTTTACTGGGGCACAGCAGATTTTCACTGGGGCGCGTGCCCCAGTAAAAAGGGTCTAGCAACGCACCTGCCCTGAAGCGGCTTCATAGCTGCATTCATGTTTGCAGACTTTGCACGTCTCATTTGATGTGGTCATTTCACAGAAGTTGAAGACTCGTTCTCGCCCCCTACAGTGCAATTCGACTAGGCATACATCATCCGCGCTAAAATATCAAGGTGAAAGTCATCATATCTTGCGTAGTTTAGACCCAGCTCCCAACCCAACTTTGAGAATAGATTAACGGCAATATTTTTTTTAACGCCCGATAAGAGTCTCACGTTAACGCAGCACGTTAATGCCGATAACGGCCCACCACTAATATATATATGGTTTAACACCATTTTAAATTGCCAGTTTTGCTCAAGGTCTCAGGAAAAGACATATCGACTTGATTGAGGAAGGGGCTGCTGGAAAAAGTTCATCAATGTAATCAAATATATGATACTCTTCGCCACTGCTGTGTCACTGCAATTAAAAGACTTGAGAGAAGAAAAAAGATGAGGATTGGAAGACTTTTGCTTTTGTCGTCATTGATGAAAGTAAATTCCGCCACAAAAGAAAGGTACAACATTGAATGTTAGATGCTGTTGAGATTACAATCAAGAATAAAAATATTTAAGATTAATAATAACATCATTTTGATTTGACTATGTGTAGTTCAAGCGTGGACGATTTGGGAGAGCATGGCAAAGGAAACATTCGTGGCTCCAGAGGGAATCTGCTACCCATCATATGAAAGTATGTAAGATCTGGGAGTCAAATTCTAAGCGATTGCTGGAGGGCATTACCCTGGAAATCCAGAGGTCTCGCGAGAGCACAATTTAAATTGTCTCTGCAAGACACTCTAGTGTCGAGCAATGATGCATGTTACTGCAATACGTAAGCAATTCTGGGAACCAATCAAATCAGTGTATCTGATGTAGGCGAACCAGATGTGAGCTAAGCTGATGACGACAGCGCTGCGACATCCGGAATCATTAGTAAACATTGAAAGAGATCTACAGATGAAAACCAGTTGTTTAAAACGGCTTTGACCGCTACAATGACCGAGTTAGACTTAGGCTTTTCATTTAAAAGAGGAACAGAAAAACTGCGCTCGAATCGTTCCTTTGCAAGAAGGACGTTTTTGCTGTTTTGCGGACTGGATACGGCAAGAGTTTAATCTATCAGTTAGCTCCGCTGGTAGTTAAGCGTATGTGGCGACCATGAAGAGGAACAGATCCGAAGTGGGCAATGCCAGATAGCATTCGGCAGTCTCGAGTCCTGGCTGTTAAAAAAAAAGTGGCGATATATGTTATCGAACAAGGTCTACCGGGAAAACCTGATCGGGATTGTGGTGGATGAGATGCATCTCATTTACAAATGGTAAGAGTCACTTGGTAAACTTACTGTAACGAAAAACTTAACTATTCAATAGTTATACAGTAGCCTAACTTGAAAAGGATGTCTTGCTGCTGAATGAAACGCTAGCGTCCATCCACATATTAGTTGATAGTTAATGAATAGTTTGATCGGACCAAATTGTTTTATGAGGTTGATTCGGCTGTCGTAATTAATAGTTATTAATCTTGTCCCATTGTTTATGTTATAACATTGAAATCCACTCTTATATGTTCACCGTCGCTCTGGATACATCACACCATGTATTGTTGTGATTGGTCGTGACGTTATCCAACTGTGTGCAGTGAGAGTTTCAAATGCACGCTTGGTGCCGCCCCTCGAGTCAGGCCCTTTTCATTGCTCGATGCCAGACCCTAAATCTTAATAGATTAGGGTCTGGATTTTTCCAGGCTAGGAGAATGGCTGAATGGATTTCAAAATGGTAAAACTCAACTTATTAACTCTGGGGAGCTGGAGAATTAGCCTATTTCCAAAAAAGTGGAGTGTTCCTTTAATAGCCTTTTGTGAGGTTTGCCAGAATTGATCCAAATAGCTGATTATTTTGTCAACGTTGTCGAGATTCCTATGTAGATTGCTGATATCTGTGTGTGTCAGCATTGCACACAGTTTATTTATTTTTTATTTTTTTGCTCATTAAAAAAAAAAAAAAAATCAAACTGATGATGCAACTCAGGAATTATTACAAAGAGAGGCATTTTGGATTTTTAAGTTGAAACTGTTAACCCCTACTGGATTAAGAGATGAATCTTGTGGGTTTTTTTTGTAAAGACAAATAGTTGGAATTGGCTTTACAATTATCCCTCATTGATTAAGCTCAGCTTCCAACAATTTGCAGATGTGCCTAAAGGTGCGGTCACACTGCACTTTTCGTTCCATTGACTTCCATTCATACGCATGCGAATGCTTTAGACCGGAAACGCCAAGCCCATGCAAAATATTTTCGCATTTCGCTGCGTCTGAAAGTTCAAACTTGGTGAACTTTGACCAACGAAATTCGTATCACATGACTCTGTGGGACCAACAGGAGATCGATACGTCACAGCATGACCTCTAGCTGAATGAAAAGAACCTTAAATTTAAACATTTAAAACTGCAACACTGCTGTAAAGTGTAGTAGATTGTGTGTTTTTAAATTTAAAATGTACTATTAGTGTCATGTGCTGAATTTAACTTTTAAAAAGATGCAGCCGAGCATGACGTCATGTCACGACCGTTGCAGCAGCATCCGAAGCAATTTTGCATGTTCAAAGTCTAGTGTGACCGTGCCTTAAGTGTGAAAAGTGTGACATTGCTTTTTGCCTCATGAGCACTGAAACATTGGCTCTTTTGTTTGTTTGTTTTTAAAATATCTTGCATATGAAAAATAAAAGATATATTTTTGATCGACTTTTTTTTTTGTCTGATTTTATTTCTCCAGTGCAAACAACTTTGGCTATCTTCTGCCTATCTTATATATATACAGTACAGACCAGAAGTTTGGGCACACCTTCTCATTCAGGTGCAGTCTGTCAGTCATATAATGGGAGTCAATGGGCACCAAACCTTTAAAAGTAAAGTAAAAAAATTTAAAAAATTAAAAAAAAAAACACGCACAGACAAATCCAAATTAAACCATGCAGCATTTTGCGAGAAACTGAACAGCACCTATATCATTTTTTACCTTTGATACACAGCAATGTGCAACTGTCCTGAACACGAGCTCAGCATCCGGCGTGTTACCTGTGTACCTTTGAACAAGCAAACGTAATCTTTTAGCTTTAAATCAGTTTGAACAATCAGGATAAGCACAAGTAATTACCATTCTGAACAGCCGCTATACCCACAATCTCTGTGCAATGTGTAAACAATACGTGACAGATCGCTTCCGGCGTTTGCGTATACTATTGCTTATTCTCAGGACAGCTGGACATACTGTTCAGTTTCTCACAAAAACCGATCGTTTTGTGTCTTAGGACATCAATGCATCATCACAAGCTGCAGGGTTTAATTTGAATTTGTCTGTGCATGTTTTTTTGTTTTTTTACTTTCAAAGTTTTGGTGAGAGAAAGAGGAATTATGGTCTAGATTATCAGGGATATACACAACAGAATCCTCAACACGATAAGGTTTAATACCCAAGATTAGTTTTGCTACCCTTATATTGTATATCAAGGTTGAAACCCTGAACCATTAAAGGAACACCTTTTTTTTGGAAATAGGCTCATTCTCCAACTCCAAATTCGGTCACAATTTCAAAAAAGCCGGTCACATTTGCAGTTACCTAGCTGGGAACTAATTTCAGGCGCTGCGTGGTATTACTGCGTGATATAACTTCCTTGACCATTACACCAGAATGGGAGTGTAGTTCTTAATCTTATTGGCCTTGAAAATCGCATCTTTACATTTTCCGTCGATCTTATGTAGGAATCTTGGGCGAACAACGTACAAAACAGAAATGGCCATATTCCAAAGAAACAAAAGGACCCTCTTTCTCAGTCAAAATGCTGACACATGACCATCACATGATAATCACCAGACGCTAATTGTATGGACCGCTTTTGTCGAGATCTGCATCTTACGCATCCAGAGAGAAGAAAACGCTCTCTGTCTCAGAGCACCTAAGAAACAAACCTCCAGTCTTCTGAAATAAAGCTGGCATGGCACATGATGCGTCCAGCGTGACTCACATGGTTTTTCGGACTTCCTGTCCCCCTCTCCTCTGACATTCCAAAACACCCCGTCTCTCAATAGAGATACGTACACTGCAAAGACAAACTTTAAGAGACAATCAACTTATTAGTATTGCTATTAGAGCAACAGTATGTTCTCTTTTATATGCCTGCTGTGTTTTATGTGATGATTGGAGTTTAATCTATGCATTATATGCCTTTGGGAAAGGAAGTTGTCAAATGTATTAGCATGCAAGCGATATACTATTGTTTGATATGGGATGAATGATCTTGGCAATTGCAGTTTGTCTGAATGAACGAGAAAATTATATTTTGTTTTGACTTTATGCATTGAAATAGTTTATTGAAGTTAATAACAAAAGTTGCAGAGAAATCGATATCCTAATAAGTTACGTACCAGAAGGAATTACAGGACGAAAAGAAGGTGGCGAGACCCGCCCCTCTAGCAACGCCATTGGATCCCAGCATCTTGGGACGTGCCCTAGCGGCCCGTTTAAAACTTCATGTTCCTAACAGAACTCAGCAATAACTCAGCGTACTCAGAGCTCCCAGCTCTCGCCTCACGCCTTTCGCCTCTTGTGGTTTGAGTGCTTTTCCATCTGCGCTCGACCACTCGACCAAGCACGCGACGGTGCCATCAAAACTCTACAGAACAAACTGAAACTTCGTGACTGCCAAACTCTTCAAAGTCTCGCAACTCTGATACAGAAGAGCTCCGAACGCATCAACCTGCGTAACCAGGCAACCGAAAGATCGGCTCCAGCAACCCAATCCTCAACTTCGAAGGATCTCCCAAAGACTTCATCGACCAGCAACCAACCAGAACTTTCGCTCAGACGAGCCCCCGGAACCCCCGTTCCCGGCACTAATGCAAGTAACAAGATCTCTCTTTACTTCGCTGAAACTGGTGCAAAATACTCCCTAAGTAGTTAAAAGCTAAGTCTCTGCTTTTGTGATTTTCTAAGGTTGCGATCTAAGAACTAGTTAAGATACTAGAACATTTGGGGTTCTCTTCAACTCAGTAATTTCTCATCCCCGGAACTGTATGAGTGTGAGTGTGAATGTGTGTGTGTGTGTGTGTGTGTGTGTGTTCATTTGTGTTTAGTAGAGATTAGTTTTGTGTCTTAGAGTAGTCAATAAATCTTTGTTTCATTAAAAGAAGTGTCTTGAATTTTATGTTCACAAAGTTCTATCTGTGTTTAGAACAAGCTACCTCAGCTTTAAAATTTCCTAACGTAATATTTTGGTTTATTTGTGATCTTGGCCAGGAACATAATATAAACCTTTTTGAGTCAATACAGTATGCTGAATTGACCACTTTGCTGGACGAATGGTTAAGAAGTGTAATCTATTAACTCTGAATCAATTTAATCAAGTTCCGAATCTTTCGATTCGATTCCTTATTTGAATCATTATAAATTTGAGCTAATTAATCCTTACAGATGGTGGAGAATGCGGGCACATCTAACTATTTGAACATAAAACAAGTCATTCTGTATGTGTATTTGTTCTATTTTATCCGGAAGAAATAGTTCAAAGACAGAGAAACAGTTTATTGTGTACTGTATGCTTTATTGTGGCTGCCAGTCTGGAATGAATGAAAGCATAACTTTGAGTTGTTGTGTAAAGAATTTAAACGGCAGTAAAGTTTTAGAAATTGAGACAAAGAAAAGAAGAAAAACGAGCGTGTTCCTTGTTTTTCCTCTCTGTCAAAAGGCCTTGCAGCTAGTGTTTTACCCTGCGAGTTCCAGAGTGAAAACTTAAGCTGACTCCCGGTTTAAGATCTTTAGGCTCGCGACCTAATGCTCTTTTACCAAATATTCACTTAAAACTAACGTTAGTGAAGTTAAGACGTGGCGCTCAGCGCGAGCACCCACACGTTGCTTTATGGGAGAAATTTTGAGATCTTAAAATTGTGTGGCTGAGTCCATATGTGCTGTGGTGTTGTTTAAACAGACAAGCACAGAATTAAGGTCCGCCGAGACCTGTGAAATATGTTGTATTAATCGCAGTAAAGCTGTGGATAAATGTGCCTCACTCTAACGAGTTGAGACAATAATCTAAATAGTGCTTATTTGCTTTGCAATTCCGAAATGTCCTGTCATTTCACGCATTGTATTTAAGACTGCTGAACCACACGCTGGTGGTCGCCATAGAAACGCTGCGACCCGGATATCCTAACACACCTTTTCCGGGGCAGAGTTTCGTTGCGCAGGCGCAGTCCGCCCGCTCATTTTGTAAACAACAAGTGGGATAGTTAAACTAGCTAAAGCTAACGCTAACAAGTGGTAGAGCTAAACTAGCTAAAGCTAAGCCTATGTAAAACCACTGGCTTTGAAGAATAGCAGTGAGCACACAGCGTTAGGGTGATCCGTTGTGTTTGAACTCAGTGTGTGTAACGTTGTTTGGGTGACTCAATCACAAGCTTTGAACTTTAACGATCATTCTGCAAACTTCTTTACTTCATATCTCTGTACACTATTCCTCGTATTTCTTCCCTCCTCCCATGTGACAGGAATATTGACAAATTTAAAGTTAAATCTCTTTTTGATGCGATTGTAACAAACCATTAAAGCCCTATCATAAATCTCAAATTAAAACATTTTATTGTTTCGATTTAAGGCTCTCTCCTTTTTGACTGTTTGCATTGCCAGATTAAACTGTTACAAGCTTTATAATCAAATACTATTTTTAAGCTGATTAATTTGAATACTTTGATCAATCTTAATAAATAATCACATCTCCTTGCCACACCGCAATTTCCGTGATTGATTTAACATTGATTATTTGTAATCAATTTTTAATGAGGCATCATTAAAAAAAAAAAAAAATTTGGTCACCAACTTTCATTGCAAAGTTGAAATTTTATGTTAATTTTTTTTTTAAATTTAAAATTTTAATCTCTAATTTTAATTTTTGATTTAAATTTTTAATTTAAATTTTAAGTTTAATCATAATCACATTTCCCCTTTTCAGACGGCAATGATACACGTTGAATAGAGAAATGATAATTTCCTTGACCAATTTTTATTGAAAACTTCTAAATTATAACCAGGAACAATCAGTATTGATTTGAAAACGACTCCTTTTTACAATCAATAGTTGTTCCTTTTCCCATACCTCAATGGGTTGTGCTGATTCATTTGATTACAACTGCTGACTAAAACTTTAACAAAGCGTTACAGTTTGAGTTCTGCCACAGTCATTACTGAATTGAAACATCAATTTTAATTTGCAAACCAAGGCTTTAATTGTCCTATCAAGTCTTGTCATATTCCCTGACTTGGGAGCGAAACCTCATTTCCAATTGGCTGTCTCTCTCCTCACTCTCTCTCTTTCACCTAGCTGTCCTCCTCTTGATTCGACTACTGCTGCTATTTCCTCGATTATGCCTGTGAGAATCATAAAAGCAGAGAATTTTGGTTGTTTAAAAGACATTTAATCAATGTTCATACAACTTGAAAACGCCAATTAAACTTGTGTCTAACTCTCACTTTCCCCTCTCATCGTGGAACCCTACAGCCAAGGTCCCAACGAATCCAGCGAGGACTGATAGGCGCCAGTCGTGAACCCGTTTCCAGAAACGCTCTGATTGGTGTACAGTGTCAATCCTACCAGCTGCAAAGCCAATACTGTCATTGTTATTGTATATTCCCTCATTCCGGAGGGGATTATAATAACAATCATAGTCCTGGCGTGTTGAAATTCCCATTTCTGAGCACCGTATCTAGAAGCATACATCAAGTTGAAAAGGAAAAAAAAAAAAAAAAAAAACTTGACTGTACTCATTCTGGGGCCAGAAAGGTGTATTTCACTTTCCCTCTCTCTCCCAATCTCTCTCTTTCTACCTTCTTCCCAAAGTGTTCCTTTTGTTGTTGTCTCTTTTCTCTCTTCTCTTTAGAAAAAGGGGGAAGCAGCCGACGACTACGCCGTTCTTTGCTGTGGGTGTTTGTTCCTCTTTCCTCTCTCTATTCTAGCTACAACACCCGTGGGTACCCCCTCGCCTTCTCCACAGCGACGCTAGCTGGAGGCGTGCACACCAGTGAACCACCTGCAGGAGAACCACACTCACCTCAACACAACACACCCAAAACCCACTTACACCCGACACCACCACACTCACACCACTGTTTTGGTTTTGTTTGTTTGTTTTGTTTGTTTGTTCTTCTTTCTACAGGTCTGTGTCAGTCAGTGGTCTGGTCTTTCCTCACGGCATCAAAACATGCCTCGCCCAACAGACCCCGTTGGTCACTGGGAGGACTTGGAAATCTGGCTAAGCGCCGTGACGGACAGCCTCTTACCCAAAGCCGCCGAAGCTGTCAAACACCAGACACAAGACCAACTGGACAACAACATAACAGGCATCATGAAACATGATCCAGGTCAGAGCTACGGACACAAAGAGCTAGCAAAGATCACTGGCTCCCTGAGTCACACCCTCATCGCCTCCCTCAAACGGAGCGACAGACGCTTCGCCTATCTCCAGCAGGAGCTGAAACGCGCACAGCAACGCATCGAGCAGCTAGAGCTGGAGGATCAAGATCAACGGGAAGGGTCCAACGAGACGGATCCCAGAGCAACTGAGGAGATTGCTAGACTACAAGAAACTCTAGCTAACAACACACAAGAAATGGAGCAAGCAAAGTCAGCCCGCGCCGAACTCAGCGACGAGCTACAGTACGCCGAGCAGCTACTGGAAAAGGCAAGGCTGGACTTCAGAGACAAGAACAGCAGAATTAAAGCCCTCGAAACACATCTGAACGAGGCAAGAACTGAGATAAGTTACCTCACTCAACAACTTGACGACATGAAAGAGGAATTGGACAGTGTCAAAAATGAACTCAGACATGCTTATGAACTGCGCCCTGAGCCAACCAGGACGCGACGGGCCCCTGCCTCACCCCTGCTAAGCAGGCCCGGGTCCCATGTTCCTGAAACGTCACGTGAGAAAAAGGCGGAGGGAGCAACTTTGAAACCCTCACCAGCTCCCTCTGAAGAAACCTACTTCACACCCAAGCTACGAGAACTCCCCAAGGCCAGCCTTAACCCATCACATGGCATGGACCTCAAAGACCTTGACAAGCTGACCCGAAACATCAGCAAATTCACCCCGAGTGTGCCAGATGGTCAAGACGTCCACTCTTACTTGAATGATGTCGATTTTCACTTAGAAATGAGACCCAACGTTACTGACAAAGACAGACTTTATCTGCTGCGAACGACATCCAACCCTGAAGTGCGGAGCTTCCTGGACCGACAGCCTTCTCACACAAAGAATGACTACCAATCGCTCCGCCAAGCCCTCATCAAGGAATTTGCAGTCCCAGAATCAGAGCAAGGACTGGTGGCCGCCCTGGAGACAAAACAGGGTCGTCATGAATCCTCCCAGGCATACTATAGCCGGCTTAGAGAAGCATACTTCGGAGCTCGCAATGAACCTGATATGGAGCAGGACATGAACTTTAAGACTCTCTTTCTGAGAAATCTCCATCCTGCGGTAAGCCACCACCTTGGCGTCCTTGCATGCCCACAAACAATGACGTCTCAACAGCTGCGAGACCTGGCGCACAAAGCCTACGGCAAGCAAAAGATGGCATCAGAAAAGGGCACCAAGTCTACTGCAGTTCTTGATTTTAACACACAATGTCAAGAAATGACCCTAGAGGGCGCCCAACACCAAGAAAGCTTCAAGCCACCTCCTAGAGAATGGAGACCATCCTCATTCAACAGAGAACGTGACTTTCACTTTGGCGCCCGACCTACACAAAGAAACGACCGCTGGGATGGACCACGCGGACGACAACACTCACCTGAACGCTACTGGGAAAAATCCTGGTACCATCCAAGACCTTGTGAGAATCGATGGGAGAGATCATGGAGTCGGCCAACCTCATCAGGAAGCTCAGGAAATGGCTCGTGGGAATCTAATGCAACCAGTCCAACAAATCGACGAAAGAACTTACAAAGATCCCACACTGATCAGGCTCAAGCTGAATCTACACATGAAGAAGAGACATTGCCGTGTTTTGATTCACAAGAACTGATGAAAATGATGATGCAAGAGTTCTTCAAACGCAAAAAGGAGGATCGGAAGTGGGAAAAGAAAGAGAAATCCACTGCGGCCTGACTAGCGGCCAGACAAGAAGGCAACGACCACCTACTCCAACAAACCACACAGAACAGCACCTCTTCTCCTTACCCCAAGAACACTGTAACTGTCATAACTTCAGATGGACAAGAAAGCTTCTTTAAACATCCAGAGCAAGAGACAGAAACTGACTCAACACATGACACGTCAGATCACAGAAGCTTCCAACAAACACCTGCTGATATAACCACTCAATCACCTGAAAGTGCTGTCCTAGTCGTCTGCCACTCCTCCGAAGAACACCGAACCAGTCCTGAACTCCTACCTATCTCATCTCAAACGCCAGTCCCTCAACTCCTAGGCGATCTCACCGAGAAAGGTACAACGAGAAAGTTTTACCTTCCCATCACCATCGAGGGTCATGTCAAAGTGGAAGCCCTTCTAGACACAGGAGCCGACATCACTCTAATGTCAACTGAACTCCTTGAGAAAATTCAAAGAACTATAACTGATGGAACTTTCAAACTCCAAAGGTGCGAACTGAACCTGCAAGCATACTCAAACATGGGCCTACAGCTGAAACATGTGGCCCCAATTCACCTAACAGTGGGACCGATGAATCTCATCCACCCAGTCTACATCTCACCTCTAAACAACTATCCGCTCCTCATAGGAAAAGATCTGCTAAATCGCTTCAAACCCTTGATAGACTTTAAGCACCTGAAGTTGTGGACGCAAGTCCGTGAGCCACTGCCCTTCCAGTCAGTAGTCCCCAATGAGTCGCAGTGTCAAGCCACAGACGTTGCCTTCAATTTGCTTAGTGACGATGCAGTGTCAAAGTCAAGACCAAGCTCAAGTTCAACGCCAAGCAGCAAAGAACAAGGCCCTTCCCTCTGCTCACTGCAAGCGTGGGACTCAGGTCCCCCTCAACTCAGAACTGCCATAAATGTCCAAGACACTTTGGTATCTGTCGCAGTGCTAGCCCCTGGGCAGGAAAACTCAGCCGGCAGCCTGAATCTCTTCAAAGCAACGAAGCACAGACACCAAAGCCTACCAAAGGACACCAGACTCAAGAAAGCAGATCACCAAAGACTTAAAGAAATTCTACATGAGTACAGGGACTCTTTTGCAAAGGACGTCCCGGACTGTGGCCCAATGAAACTGATGCCCACAGCGTAAGTCCATGACTGCCCAGACAATCACCAGGGCAATCTGAAAGCGGGCGTGGTCCGGCTCAACAGCTACCCTTGCCCATCACAACCATTCAATACATTTCATGCCCTCCCACCCATCCCGATGGCTACAGCTCTTACCCGCCACCAACATACCATTGGTATGCAACACCCCTCCTCCTCCCACATCAGCAGACCTACCCATTTCTGCTCACATCTTCGAACTTTACTCTCCTACGACATCTACACTCGACTAATCCACTTCTTCAGACCTCCACACCCTCCAATCCATTAAGAACATGCTGCATCTGCTAAATGGTGCCCTCACATATGTCTCTGAGCCCCTAACTGCGCCAAAGCTTGTAGTCCCTTAGAGCCAAAGGGGGATGAGGCTTAGGCATGCATACGATGCACCATGCGCAGTGCACTGTGGTGCCAAAACCACCTACAACCCATTCAAACAGGTGGCACAGAAGCCTGGCATACAACAAGATGTGGCAGATTACATAGAAGGATGCCTGATGTGTTGCCAGTTTCAACCAAGAAACCCAAGCCACCGAGCATAACTCAAAATTAAAAAAAAAAATGATGCAGGAAATATAGAGACATTTAGATGTAAAGCCCCATGCTATCTCCTTCGCACAAAGAACTCAGTGTTGGAAACAAAGTGTGGTATTACGGTTTCGCCATCCTTGGCAGAACACTCCCTAGTGCCAGTCGGAGAAAGTCCTTACCCCACTGAAAGGAATCCCACAAGTTCTCGCCTGTTACCGACCGAACCAGAATCGGACAAGGGCGCAGCGAGCCAGTTCTTCGATGGGTTCACCAAAAGCAGATAAAGAGACATTGGGGTTCCAACCGACGGCAAAAGGGGGAAGACCAAATCCACTGACACAGACCGACAATTCATGACTATGCCTCACACTAACATGATTTCTATCCTTCTAGGTAAACACACAGCTAACTTCCTAAACACAACACAAATCACCTAAACATTCTCCTCTGCCGCACTGCTAGGACCAACCTCCGCCCAGCAGAGAGGAGCTGCTCCACACATGTGACACTTATCCTTACTGTCTAACCTCATTCAGTGTCATTGTGTCTCTTCGTGTTTTTCTTTTTCTCCCTTTCTCTATGTGTCCCTTCCTTCTAGCCCTCATCGGAAACTTACCTAACTCTTCTTTTAAGTCTAGGCCCCCTGAAGGTGGGATTGACTCAGTACACCAAATTAGTTGCAAATCACTGCCAGAAATTTCGTTAACGATTTGAGCAACCCCGCCAAACCATGATCCGCGTGATTAACTGTCCCATTGTTATTTTCTATCTCCAGGTAGATGTTATGATTCACCGCCCTGTTTCTCTGCGTAATCAGGATTACCAATAGCTAACCGCAAAGTCTACCTCTAAAGGTGTATGGCCGATTCGACCCTATGATGTTTTCCAGACCAAACTACACCCTATCAGCCCCCAAAAGTCTTGGGCCGACACCCGTCAGACACGGGAAGCCCTTGCCCACATGCAGGCAGATGTGAACCACATGCTGCGCTAATTACAGAAAATGATCGTAACCCAGGCTGAATTAAGCGGGTACAACCGGCGTCCCAAACGATTATTGGGCGCTCTGCTGGGGCTGGTGCGGCTGTAGGCACTCTGTTTAACATTCTAAACCTAGCCACCTTAAAACGACATGCGAACAAACTCCAAGCTGAATTACGATTTAGCAACGTCATAAATCTTAACGAATGGTTCACAGTCATACCAAAACGGTTTCGCTCAAACGCAACGCCTAGTTACTCCCATGGCCCATGCGCTACGAGAAAGAGACTCCTTAATGGATAGCCCGCCTTGAATACGATCCCAAGCACTGTCTGACGTAGCACCTGATCGAGCACACGTCTACACCGCCTCGTTGAACTCCCGATACTCCGGTCAATCAAGACCGCCAAATTAACAATAATTCTCACCGATGCGGCCCTACGTCATTTCAAGTGCCTCTAACTGTACCAGGCCAAATAACTAAATCCCTGCACCAGAATTCAGCTAGTGATGGAGATTTTGTTTGTGTCTTGTGTGTGCCTTGTTCTCTCTCTCTGCCTCTTGTTCCAGTGCCTGCCGATGTTCACACCAGAAACATCGCCAGCCAAAAGGGGGATGTGTAGGAATCTTGGGCGAACAACGTACAAAACAGAAATGGCCATATTCCAAAGAAACAAAAGGACCCTCTTTCTCAGTCAAAATGCTGACACATGACCATCACATGATAATCACCAGACGCTAATTGTATGGACCGCTTTTGTCGAGATCTGCGTCTTACGCATCCAGAGAGAAGAAAACGCTCTCTGTCTCAGAGCACCTAAGAAACAAACCTCCAGTCTTCTGAAATAAAGCTGGCATGGCACATGATGCGTCCAGCGTGACTCACATGGTTTTTCGGACTTCCTGTCCCCCTCTCCTCTGACATTCCAAAACACCCCGTCTCTCAATAGAGATACGTACACTGCAAAGACAAACTTTAAGAGACAATCAACTTATTAGTATTGCTATTAGAGCAACAGTATGTTCTCTTTTATATGCCTGCTGTGTTTTATGTGATGATTGGAGTTTAATCTATGCATTATATGCCTTTGGGAAAGGAAGTTGTCAAATGTATTAGCATGCAAGCGATATACTATTGTTTGATATGGGATGAATGATCTTGGCAATTGCAGTTTGTCTGAATGAACGAGAAAATTATATTTTGTTTTGACTTTATGCATTGAAATAGTTTATTGAAGTTAATAACAAAAGTTGCAGAGAAATCGATATCCTAATAAGTTACGTACCAGAAGGAATTACAGGACGAAAAGAAGGTGGCGAGACCCGCCCCTCTAGCAACGCCATTGGATCCCAGCATCTTGGGACGTGCCCTAGCGGCCCGTTTAAAACTTCATGTTCCTAACAGAACTCAGCAATAACTCAGCGTACTCAGAGCTCCCAGCTCTCGCCTCACGCCTTTCGCCTCTTGTGGTTTGAGTGCTTTTCCATCTGCGCTCGACCACTTGACCAAGCACGCGACGGTGCCATCAAAACTCTACAGAACAAACTGAAACTTCGTGACTGCCAAACTCTTCAAAGTCTCGCAACTCTGATACAGAAGAGCTCCGAACGCATCAACCTACGTAACCAGGCAACCGAAAGATCGGCTCCAGCAACCCAATCCTCAACTTCGAAGGATCTCCCAAAGACTTCATCGACCAGCAACCAACCAGAACTTTCGCTCAGACGAGCCCCCGGAACCCCCGTTCCCGGCACTAATGCAAGTAACAAGATCTCTCTTTACTTCGCTGAAACTGGTGCAAAATACTCCCTAAGTAGTTAAAAGCTAAGTCTCTGCTTTTGTGATTTTCTAAGGTTGCGATCTAAGAACTAGTTAAGATACTAGAACATTTGGGGTTCTCTTCAACTCAGTAATTTCTCATCCCCGGAACTGTATGAGTGTGAGTGTGAATGTGTGTGTGTGTGTGTGTGTGTGTGTGTGTGTGTTCATTTGTGTTTAGTAGAGATTAGTTTTGTGTCTTAGAGTAGTCAATAAATCTTTGTTTCATTAAAAGAAGTGTCTTGAATTTTATGTTCACAAAGTTCTATCTGTGTTTAGATCAAGCTACCTCAGCTTTAAAATTTCCTAACGTAATATTTTGGTTTATTTGTGATCTTGGCCAGGAACATAATATAAACCTTTTTGAGTCAATACAGTATGCTGAATTGACCACTTTGCTGGACGAATGGTTAAGAAGTGTAATCTATTAACTCTGAATCAATTTAATCAAGTTCCGAATCTTTCGATTCGATTCCTTATTTGAATCATTATAAATTTGAGCTAATTAATCCTTACACTTAGTACACAATATAATTACAGAAGAGTCAAATTTTAAATAGGACAAATACCGAAATTTGTTGGTCACATAGGACTTGAACGCGATGCTGTGTTGGTCACATAGGATTCAATGATCTATGCTAAGCTATGCTAAAAGTGATATCGCCAGAACAGGAGAATGGCTGAATGGTAGGGCTGGGCGATTTGGCCTAAAATCAAAATCTCGATTAATTGAACATTTTAACTCGATTACGATTAATGAATGATTATTTTATGTATTAATAAAATTATATTTATATATATATTTTTTTTTTGCCCTCATAGTTCACTGACAAGTCATGTACAGTAAATATGCTCACATATTACAAGTGAGAGATTTTTGAATGAAAGGTGCATTACTTGATTTTAAAATAATTGAAGGAAACACACACTATCTACTATCTATGATTATTTATTGAACATCAGTGTTGAACAACTGAAATTAAAGCACACATTGCTTAAAACGAACAGTCACATTTTTCTTAAATTATTGAAAATAAATAACTTGCACTTTTGGAAACAAAATAAATTATTTTCAATGTTTCAATGAAAATAAGCAGTATCTCTTCTTAATAAAATTACTCTTGTATGTATACAAGATTACCACTACCACGGTAAAGAATTTGTAATGAAAAACAGCATCCTGAAGACATTCAGTATAATTACAAATGCACAACAAACAACTGTAATGACTAACAAAAATATTGTTATTATATTCCATTAGTCCTTTAATATATTTAGCACATTATTAATATAATAAAATTCTATATGAATATTTTACTTTTCTGCCATGCCATGGTTACTGTCAGTGTTACTACTGTCATGTATCTGGTCTGTCTTCTCATCATGAACTCTTGCACTACACATTCTGGACTTCAATCCCCATAAGCCACTGCACCAATCACTGCACACAGCTGCTCCTCGTTTCCCACTGAACTGATTGCTGCATACACCTGTTTATCATTTACCCACATGCATTTAAGCCACTCACACACACAGCCACCTTGCGAAGTCTTATTGTTCCTATGGTCATAATTCTAAGCGTGTTTCTCTGTGTTGGATTATCTGTGTATGACTCTGGACTGTGTACCCCGTTGATGATTCCTGCTTCCTGCCATTGCGACCATTGCATGTCTATCGAACTGTTTCCCGGATTACCTACGTTGTTCCTGTTTTCTGGTGATTATTCTTGCCTGTCGACACTTCTCAATAAAGCCTTGCAAATGGATCCGCACGTCTCTGACTCCTCCCTGTGACAGAAGACTTCGCCAAACCAGGATCCAGCGGCTTTGTTTCACCCCCAGCATCATCATGGACCCAGTCGACCAACTTCTGCTTCTCCGACAAGGAGATCGCCCCATCGAGGAATATGTTCTCCGTTTCTGTGAGTTGTTGTATAACACACCATTTTTTGATGAAGTTTACTTCAAGGACTTGTTTCGGATGGGACTGAATGAACCTGCTAAATCTATGCTGCCTGGAGGGGAATTCAGATGCCCACTAAGGGACGTTATTCAGTATGCGTTGTTGCTATGTGGCTCTCCTTTAACTGTGGGTGTTTTGGAGGAGTCACAGCGCAAGATGACCGCCCTTCCAGAGTCTCCGCTGGTCCCGCCCGGCCTTCCGGAGTCTCAGCTGGTCCCGCCCGGCCTTCCGGAGTCTCCGCTGGTCCCGCCCGGCCTTCCGGAGTCTCCGCTGGTTCCGCCCGGCCTTCCGGAGTCTCCGCTGGTTCCGCCCGGCCTTCCGGAGTCTCCGCTGGTTCCGCCCGGCCTTCCGGAGTCTCCGCTGGTTCCGCCCGGCCTTCCGGAGTCTCCGCTGGTTCCGCCCGGCCTTCCGGAGTCTCCGCTGGTTCCGCCCGGCCTTCCGGAGTCTCCGCTGGTTCCGCCCGGCCTTCCGGAGTCTCCGCTGGTTCCGCCCGGCCTTCCGGAGTCTCCGCTGGTTCCGCCCGGCCTTCCAGAGTCTCCGCTGGTTCCGCCCGGCCTTCCAGAGTCTCCGCTGGTCCTGTCCGGCCTTCCAGAGTCTCCGCTGGTTCCGCCCGGCCTTCCTGATCCTCCGCTGGTCCTGTCCAGCCTTCCTGAACCTCCGCTGGTCCTGTCCAGCCTTCCTGAACCTCCGCTGGTTCCGCCCAGCCTTCCTGATCCTCCACTGGTCCTGTCCAGTTGTCCTGAGATTCCTGTCTGCCCGGTTCTGGTCAAGGAGGCCATGCATGGACTGTGTGGGTTCCCACCCACCCTCCCTGCTGCTCCAGTTCTGCCACCTCTGTCTCCTGACAGTCCCTCTGCTCACCCACATCCCACCTTCGGTGCAGAGGACTTGCCGTGGGACTGCCAGTCTCCATCGGTGTCCAGACTGAAGGACCCCTCACCATCACCTCCAGTCTCAGAGTCCTGGACTCCACCTCGGCCCTCCGACCCTGCGGCTCCACCCCGGCTCTGTGCTCCCTCGTCTCCGTTGTCGGCCGTCGGCCCACCAGCTCCTCCGGGCTCCATCGTCTCTCCGGCTCCGCCCCGGTCAGTCGTCGCCCCACCTTCGCCTCTGGACTCTACTCCTCCGGCTGCGCCTCGTCACTCCGTCCTGCCGGCTCTGTGGACCTCCTCCCTCCCGTGGGCACAGCCTCGATCCTCTGTCACTCCGGCTCCACTGCGTACCTCCGGACCTCCATCTCCGCCGGGGTCGCCAGAGCCTTGGGTTCCGCCGTGGCCCTCCGGATCCTCTGTGTCGCCCAGGACCATCGACTCTCCGGTTCCGCCTCGGGCTCCACCGGCTCCACCTCCGTCGGTCGGCCCCATGCAGGAGCCAACCCTTCCTCCATCATGGCTTCTCCCTCCGTCGGCTCCGCCTCAGTTCGTGGTTCCAGTACCCCTACATGGACCTGGTCCTCCATCCCTCCCCCTGTTCCGCCTCCGCTCCACCACCCTCCAGGTTGTATTATGTGGTTGGAGCGTCTGGAAGCCGCTCCTTGGGGAGGGGCTCTGTCATGTATCTGGTCTGTCTTCTCATCATGAACTCTTGCACTACACATTCCGGACTTCAATCCCCATAAGCCACTGCACCAATCACTGCACACAGCTGCTCCTCGTTTCCCACTGAACTGATTGCTGCATACACCTGTTTATCATTTACCCACATGCATTTAAGCCACTCACACACACAGCCACCTTGCGAAGTCTTATTGTTCCTATGGTCATAATTCTAAGCGTGTTTCTCTGTGTTGGATTATCTGTGTATGACTCTGGACTGTGTACCCCGTTGATGATTCCTGCTTCCTGCCATTGCGACCATTGCATGTCTATCGAACTGTTTCCCGGATTACCTACGTTGTTCCTGTTTTCTGGTGATTATTCTTGCCTGTCGACACTTCTCAATAAAGCCTTGCAAATGGATCCGCACGTCTCTGACTCCTCCCTGTGACAACTACAGTAAAACCATGTAAACGTTGGTGATTTGTAGATTGAAACGCCGGATAGCCTACTGTCAATTACACTTGTTTAATTTTTTTTTTTTTTTATTATTATTGCCTTATATTGGCATTGTAAGCATATGATTTAAAAACATTTTTATATAAAATTATTAGTGAAACATGTTATACATCTATTTGACCTCAAAGTAGAGACCTGCATAGAAACAGAGTGCGGCATGGGACAAAATTTGATGCGCGAGTGGGTAGAAACTCGTGTGTGTGCGGGATGCGGGAGAATGGAGGGACTCCCAGAAAATAGAAATATATAAACATAAAATATCTAAAAACATACAAATTGTCATTAATCTATTACACAAAAGCAACACGAACAACTAATATAACTTAAAAATGATTGACAGGTGCAAGAATAGGAAGTTTCTGGAATGCAAGGCTTAAGTTAGAATCCACTCACCGCTCAAACGTTCTTGCGCATGCTGCTCAATATTGCGTGCGCACGAATCCATTAATCGCCCAGCCCTACTGAATGGATTTCAAAACAGTAAAACTCAATTTGTTAGCTCGGGGGGAGTTGGAGAATGAGCCTATTTACAAAAAAAGTGGAGTGTTCCCTTATTGTCTACCTCATTAGTCTTTGATTTGCATTTACCATACGTGAGAGAAAAAAAAGTCAATGAATTGTGGTGGACCTACTAGGCTAGTTGATCCAAACAATATATAAAAAAAATTATACCGTTAATAAACAATATAAAAACAGACGTCACATAGGGCTAAATGCGTAGCATTTTAATAAAATTGTTAAGGTCATGTTTCGTTTTTTGACCTAAAACATTGAGACAGCGATGCCGATGTGTCTGCATTCAATCATTTCAGTGGGCTTAAATATATTACCCTTTATAGCAGATTTAGTTCGCAAACAACTGACAGTTACAATAATTAATCCTAAAACTTGACATTATCACTTACTTTTTGCAGCATCAGTCGCGCACGCGCTCACAAGATCTCCCGGTTCTTATTTGTGAATCGCACTCGCTCTAAACAGCTCATTTGAATCAGTGAGTTGTCGACTCGAGAACAGCTGCAATTGGATCAGTCCAATTCGTGAATGAATCGTTTGGTGCAATTTGCGAAATGATTTAACAGGTTCATTGAAAAGAATCAGTTAATGAATCAGACACTGCTTCTATGTCTCGGGGCACAAGATATATTATGAGTAATGACATGTTTTATGAAACGTAGTTAAGTAAAAAGTATGATCTTATGCTTTGGAATGTAGTGAAGTAAAAGTAACTTAAAATAAAGTACAGATACTTGAAATATTTACTTAAATACAGTAACGAAGTACAACTACTTGGTTACTGTCCATCACTGCCGCCAGCTCCCGCTGTCCTCCCCTTTCAACAGAACGTCAGCACGCTGATGACGTCAGCCCACAGCCGACTGCAAAAAACAATTTGCCGCCCATGCCTCACCACACTCCTAACCCCCTCCCCTACCCATCCCATTCCAGTGCAAGCATGGGTTCGCTAACAGTGCAAGCCCCAGCACCAGCTATTCCCGTTCTCCTTGCCTCTTATTTTTCTGCCTCAGAAGTCACTCATAGTGTGAGTATGCCACTGCCTTTGGCACAAGCTACAGCGTCAGCTATTCCCGCTCTCCTTCCCTCTGTTTTTCTCCACCCCAGGAATCACCCATAGCACGAGCATGCCTCCACTAATGGCGCCATCTACATCACCATCTATTCCTCGCCTTCCCTCATTTTCTTCTGCCCCAGCATTTTTCGCATTAGGCCCATCGGCGTAGCAACCAACATTTTTTTTAGGTAAAAAACACCTCATAATCCATCTTTCATCCTCACATAATTCCCAGTTTCCGAGCATTAAGAGTCTCATTCCACTCAAATAATTTTCTCTCCACTATCATGACATTGACACAGCCATCACCCTGATCAAAGAAGCAAGTTGCAGTGCTTGGCTGGTCAAAGTTCACATTACCTCTGCCTTTAAAGTCATGCCCATCCACCCAGATGGCTGTAGAAGCAGCCCTAAATTCTTAGACACCTGTCAGAAGCAATTTGTTGGATCCTCTCCAATAATTATCACATACCTTATTTGATTCATCTTTTAGATGATTTCTTAATCATCTTGCCCCCCGACTCCTTCCTAGTCGCACATCTCTCGACAACCCAAAAGCTTTTCCCCTCACCCAAGACCAAACCGTAGGCCCTAGCACCTCCATCCAATTCTTTGGCATCAATTGGATTCACAAAAATTTCAGGCATCATTACCAAAAGAAAAAAATGATTGGACAATTCTGGTAGCCCCCGCTCTCTGAATTACCACTAGCTGTTCCAAACGCAAGCTGTTAGGCCATCTGAATTTCACGATGTGCATTTTCCCTCAAGGCCGCCCTTCATCTTCCAGCACTTCTCCTTCGCATCCTCCGCACTCACTTTGGAAGACGAAATATTCCTAACTAAGGGTGCTTTCACACCTGCCTCATTTAGTTCGGTTGAATCGCACTGGAGTTTATTTTCCCTCTTGGTGCGGTTCGTTTGGGCAGGTGTGAATGTAGCAATCGCACTCCAGTGCGCACCAAAAAAGCGTACCGAGACCTCCTTGAAGAGGTGGTCTCGGTACGCTTTCAAACGAACACTGGAGCGGTTCGTTTGTGGTGAGAACATGAACCGAACTTGAACAGACCAAACCGCAAAAAGTACTGAGCCTTTTTGGAGTAATCCAGCTGCCGTAGTCCGCTGCGCTGTTCATTATGGGATGAGGACAAGTATTTGTTGACAGCTAGTGCTTTAGCAACATAGCCCCATGAGAGTTCGCAGACAAACTTGGAGTTGTGAGGAGGTTCGGAGCCTCATAAATTTGGTCTGATGGTCATATAGGTCCCAACTTTCGAAAACTCACAAGAATATCACAATCTTTCTCATTGTTTAAGGGGCCATTCACATGTCGCACCTAAAACACATGGAAAACACTGGGCGCACTACTTTCTCTTTCTTTCCAAACTGCACTGTGTCTTGCACCCCAGTGGCGTCTGCCATTGCTAAGCAACCATGACCTGCGTTCTCCATAAATACGCTAAAGTTTCAGCAAAGGATAAATGGATTTTCATTTTGGATCGCCTGCAGTTGCTCTGCTATTATATTTATTCAAAAATGTTTATTTCAGTATAACTATGGTAAGCTGTTTCTCCAACTTGCCAGTGCTTTTAATGTTATTAAGGGAAAGGATGAAACTGATTGGTTGGTTCATGTCACATGACCTGCGGTGCAGAATTCTGAAAAGTTGAGATGTTTTTATCTCGATGCGGCGCGTTCGCGATTGGAAAAACATGCCTAACAGTTTAGAAAATACGTTTAATACACTGATCTATATAATTCTCTATTATAGATCAGTGGTTCAATGACACAATCTGGCCAACAAGTGATGTGGATTTTGTCACATGGTTCGTTTCAACTGGTTCGGACCAGAGCAATCAGTGTGTTGTGAAAAGGACCCAAAAAAGCAGAAAAATGTTACAATGTATCATTTGTTGCCCTTGGTCCGGACCAAATGAACCAAACAACAGATGTGAAAGCACCCTAACTCATGCCGAAACAAACTTAACCTATGGATAGCCTTCCTTACGAATGGAATGGCTTTTCAAATCCTTTTTCAACCTGCTTTTTTCACCAATTGATGTACAGCTATTTACCAACGCCGCCCCTTCCATCAGGTTTGGAGGTTTTCTCCAAGGCGATTGGCTCGCCTCCAATTGCCACCCCCCTCATGCATTAATGCCCTTTTTAAGATGTCTGATTTGGATTTCGGCTTGTGACCAATTCATCATAAATGCGAAACACATTCCTGGTTCAAAAAAATCTAATCACTCTCACTTGCCTTTCAGAAATTCAGAGCATTAGCACCTCAGACGGACCTGCTTCCAACCCCAGTTCCTCCCTATTCAGAGCTGATAATCCCATAAACCACCCTTTGAGACCTCTCGTAGAAGCTTATCTGAATTCCATCCTTCAAGCCATCTCCCCCAGGACCCTTAAGTCTTACCTAACAACATGGAAATGTTTTAAAAATTTCACTCAGCTTGCAACCTGTCGTTCCCAGATTTTTCCCTGCTGTCTATTACCTCATTCATCTCTTACCTCAACATAATCAAAAACCTCCAAATTGGCTCAATCAAAGGGTTCCTAAGCGGGATCCAATTTTTTCCATAAACATCTGTATGGCTCATCTTCACTCAATATAACCAATTCCCAGATGTTCCTACTAATCAAAGGCATCCAAAAAACCCATCCCACTTGCCCGGACACCCGCCAAACTATAACCCTAAAAAAATCGGAACAATTCCATCTCCACCCTCCGTGAAGGCTACCAGTCCATCCACACCACCCATAACCTAAATGCAATGTTTATCCTGGCTTTCTGCAATTTCAGGATTTTCGTGAGCCCACACGGATAATTAACACAGCCAATTCATCATCAGTAATCACACTCCCTATCCAATCAGCACAAGAAAGAATCCCTATAAATAACCGAAGCAGCCCTACCTTCTTCATCTCCCATTTTTCAGCCCCCTTCTCTCCTGGACAGCACACAAGATATGCCTAACCTTTCCCTCAGTTTATGATCCGTAACAGTGAACTTAAGAAATACTAAATTAAACAGTATTGAAATTAAAACAGAATGTTTGTTGATTTGTCTTTTGTTTCGTCAATCTAATTAGTTTCTTATAAATTTTTGCACTAAACTCACTCAAGGTGAGTTTAAGTAAACTGCAAAAACTATTGGTTAGTAATAGATGCAATGAATAAGTAGAATTCTTCAAAATTCAAGATGAAATTGGATCCCATTAAAATCCTGTAGAAATTATCATACAACATATTTATGCCTTGTCCTTTAAGACAATTCCTAATACAATCCTTTAGGAATGGTTCCAAAAAATAATTATTACAGCCTTACACAAAGCCACAATGTTGGTGGTAGAAGTGAGCAAGTAACTGATGTGTAGAGATGTTCCGATTTTCCTTCCCGATACCGATCCCGATACCTAGGCTCAGGGTATCGGCCGATACCAAGTACTAATCCGATACCTGGGTGTGTAATTTTATATACAGCTGTAGATAATACTATTTACTAATAATATACTATAAATTATTTTATGGTGTGCTTCAGACTAGGCATGGGATGATAACCGGTTTCAAGGTTTACCGCGGTTTGAAAAAGTCACGGTTTCAAAACCGCAAACAAAAAAAGTTATACCGTTCCTACGATATGTGCATTTTCTGTGTTGTCAAAGTGAAAGCGCAGGACTCACTACTAGGTTGTGTGTGTGTGTGTGTGTGTGTGTGTGTGTGTGTGTGTGCGTACCTGCAGCAAAAACAATGCAGCCCCTCCCCCAGCGGTTAGTGCTGGCAGGCGCGTCTCTGTGATTGTCCACGTGGTCCACAGTCAGTGAGACTCAGCGGTAATAAGTTCAGGATGGCCAAAGGAGGTGAACCCCCACAACACAGAGTGGGGAATAGCAGACTATATGTACTAACGTTACGTTTCTGTGATTGAACATTAGTACAACAATTAAGTTAAAGTGAAATCACGTCTTTGCTTTTAAGCCTTCTGCTACGTTAAGGGTGCAGTGTGTAGGTTTTTGCGGCATCTAGTGGCGAAATTGTGAATTGCAACAGTCCACCGCTCACCCCTCCCTTTCCAGAACTACGGAAGACCATACAGGATTAAAATCTTGCCGTTTTTGACAGCAACCAATAGTGAGATTTCTTTTAAAACGTAATTTAAGGAATTACACTTACTTAATCATTCAATAAAACTATTTTATTGTGTGTCAGTGTTTTTTCGCAAGCTGATAATTCTAAGTTAATAAAAACATAATGGTTCATTAAGGTCTTTATGCACCCCTGAAAACATAGTTATTGCACCTCTGTCTAGAGATCATCTTAAATATTACACAGTGCACCTTTAACATCTTTTCAAAATCACGGCATAAAAAAAAGAAGAAAACACTCGCTGGCTCTCACGTGTCTTTGAGTATTTGTTTATTTTTGGAGCTGTCACCAATGGTCATATTTTTGCTTTGATTAGTGATTGCATTTTTTCCATTTAGAAGGATTTGTTTTTGAAAATTTTATTTTGTTGATTATTGTTGAGCTGCAGGCTTAGGCTCACACAAGTGACTGAAATTAAATTTAATTAAGAAGTTTCAATTATTGATTTTAATTATTTTGCCTGATGTTCCATGTTACAAAATGTTCTATATGTTTCCTAAAATAAAATATACTGTGTTCAGTTTAAAAAAAAAAAAAATTTTTTTTTACCCAGACATTTAAATATAACATTGTAGAGCAGTAATTACAATACCGTGATACCGTGATATTTTTATCCAAGGTTATCACACCGTCAGAATCTTATACCGGCCCATGCCTACTTCAGACTTATGCCTTAATAAAACAAACACACAGTGATATATACAGCGAACTAGAGTATTTGTATTATATGACATACATTTGACAGTAATATTTTTTTATATAGTTAGCATTACATCTGGTTTTTTGACGTACATCAGCCCTGTTTATAACAGAGAATTTTGGCCAGAATTTGAAAGATTCTCACTAGATCTCGCAGCAACCTTATTCACTGTGCGGCATTTTCAAATGCTCCTCACTGGATCTCGCAGCAGTAACAGTATTGCAAAATCAACATTGGCTCCCGAATAAAGCTGTTCGGGGTTTGTGCAAGTTTTTTTGCGTTGCGGTCCAAGCTGAGCAGCTCAAATGTATCGTGTTAGTTTCGCTTTTGGCAGTGCTTATGAGTTGAACAACGTGGTGGTCGCGTCAGTGTGACCGCTCACAAAAATTAGTCACACTGGCAGTAAAAATGGTCACAGTCTGGAGCCCTTTAATATCACCTCAAGTGTCACGCGCGCTTCAGTAACAAAACCATGCGCCTGTGCCATTCATTAACACAGAGCCAGGCATAATTCATATTTAAAAAGTCGGTTTGCGGCTTAATATTAGTCCATATCACGATTTGATAAAAGTGTAATTACCTACCTTTGATTAATGCATCAAACTTTGACAAATTCCGCGTTAAACTGTAAATTCCATTTTATGAATGGATTCCGTCCGTGTTTTCCGCATCGCGGAAATCAGCCCTACATATGAGACATGTCGCCGTTGGCTGGTTGGTCCAGTCTGAGATACTGCCAAACAGTGGACATACTGATAGCACATTTGTATTTCTTCTTCGCTGTTCTAAACAGTGGTTGCTTGTGGCAACACAGCACTACTCCCTGTGTTTGCATTCTGAGCAGCGAAGAAGAACTGACTTCCGATTTGCTAGCGGGAATAGCTTATATCTTGTTTAAGAAAATGGTATCGGATCGGTACGTGTGTTCAAGTACTCGCCGATTCCGATGCTAGATTTTTTTGTGGTATCGGCGGCATTTGCGATACTAGTATCGGAATCGGAACAACCCTACTGATGTGTGCAAATTAAATCCATGCATACTTATGTTAAAATGCTAACAGTGTCCTTTATTGTGCTTCAATCAAAAAACAGTGCGCTTCCTGTGAGTTCCCCCTTTAATTCATGGCATACAAGTGTGAAGTTCTTAAATCATAGACAGAGCAAACACATTGTCCATAGTCCATATTATTCTTTACACATTTATGCATTAATCTCAGTCCAACACAATATAGCTAGTTGACATGGTAAAGTGTACCATGGAAAAAACACATTGCTTTAAAATGTGAATTAGAATGTCGATCATTGTAAGAGCCCTGTATAGGATTCTTATTGGAATCCTTTATTGTGAATTTTCATGTGCCTGTGAAGGTTTCCTTTTTGACTGAAACTGTTTCCACACTGTTTGCATGAGTAAGGCTTCTCCCCAGTGTGAAATCTCATGTGTCTGTTAAGGTTTCCTTTGTCATTGAAACTCTTTCCACACTGATTGCATGAGTAAGGCTTCTCTCCCGTGTGAAATCTCATGTGTCTGTTAAGGCTTCCTTTTTGAGTGAAATTCGTTCCACACTGTTTGCATGTGTAAGGCTTCTCTCCACTGTGAAATCTCATGTGTCTGTTTAGGTTTCCTTTGTCATTGAAACTCTTTCCACACTGTTTGCATGTGAAAGGCTTCTCTCCAGTGTGAAATCTCATGTGTCTGTTAAGGTTTCCTTTATGAGTGAATTTCTTTCCACACTGTTTGCATGAGTAAGGCTTCTCTCCAGTATGTATTCTCATGTGAATGTTAAGGTGTGATTGTTGTTTCAAACTCTTTCCACACTGTTTGCATGAGTAAGGCTTCTCTCCAGTATGTATTCTCATGTGAATGTTAAGGTGTGATTGTTGTTTGAAACTCTTTCCACACTGACAGCAAGTGAAAATACTCCTGGTTCCTGTCTTTTGAGCACTTTTTTGTTTAGAAGTCTTTCCAGACTCTAAAGAACAAAAAGATTTTTCTCCAGATACGAAATTATGAAGATTCTCAAACTGATCTTTCTCTTCAGTTTCATTCAGTACTTCTCTCTCCTCTTTCAGCGATGTTAGGTCTAAAATGGAAAAAAAAGAGATAAAAGTTAACCTCAGTTTAATGGCAAAAAGCAATTTACATCACAACATGTAGATATGTAATGCATGTATGCTAGATCCTATACTAGGGTGTCCAAACCTGATCCTGGTCGGCCAGTACCCTACAGAGATTAAGTTGGCTGTTATACAATTAATTAAATCTAGAAAATCTATATAGACTGATCTCAATTATTATATACTATTTTTATGTCTCCTAGGGGATAAAATTCAACAAATTTAGAGAGACTAGGAAAAAAGAAAGGGGACAAACTCCCCACTCAACCATCAGATGAAAAATTCATCACAAAATAATTCCTTCTGAGGTTTTATTAAGGGGTCCATTATGTTAGCCAATCATAAAAGTTGGCTTTAACACTTGACCTTTCAAAACAAAACAGACTGCCAGAGGATATTAAATGTCTCAAATGTCATCTCAAATCAAATCTCTCAAAAATCTTATTTAAAAAATGTAAATCACTCAATTTTAAATGTTTATGTAAAAAAACATTAGTAGTATATTATAATTACACCTCTGGAAACATAATATAAAAAATACTAAAATTAAACTTCCTTTAAAAGAAAACAGGCAATATTTTTGCACCAATTAAAAGTGAAAAAGTCAAAAGTGAAGTGACATGTGCCAACTACCAAGTATGGTGAATTGTGATCTGTATTTAATTCATCAAAGTGCGCACACACAACAGGAACATTTCAGAAAAGAGATGACTGGGGAATTCGTTGCACTTTTAAACACTTCTCTGGAACCAATTCAATCTTTAGTCGAATCGGTCGGTGCGACCTTAACAGCATAGGCAGCTACGATCAAAGAGATGGAAGCGGGCCTTTCAGAACACAGTGACCGAATAACTCAGCTTGAGCATGATGTAAACGCTCTTCAGTCAAAACTGATGGACACAGAAAAGGAAAACACGGGCTCTTAAAGCTAATATAGAATATTAGATATCTTGCTCGAAGCACCAAAATGTACGACTTGTAGGTTTACCGGAGGACATTAAAGGAAAGAATGCAAGGGAGTATGTGTCTAACCTGTTTTCCGAGCTTCTTGGCGATTGCCTAGCAGAACCACCCGAGCTGGATCGTGTCCACCACAGTCTCCGGCCTAAACTTCACGCAGATGAACCCCCACGGCCGTTGATAATCAGATTTTACTGATACATCATTAAGGAAACTCTCATGAGATAGTCTAAATTCCAAAAGGACATTTCCAACAAAGGCCACAAGATCAAAATGTACGAGGACGCTTCATTGCTGATGGGGATAAACACAGTCTGTTTGTGGTCTGCTTGGGAGCGGAGCATGCACAGTCAGCCCTCGAGGGGGCTGGCTGCCCGCAGTGTGAACGTCTTCTGCTGCATCTGCATCTGATTGATTGCAGACTATGTTCAGAGCGTGCTTCGCCAATGGCGTTCCTCATAGCGTTCGACGCAGCAACTGTGAGGGGAGCAATGCTGCACTCAATCAGCATAGGCAGTTTGCAATTTGCTAATCGACTGACGGTATTGCCATTAGGGGTGGGAATCTTCAGGCACTTCACGATCCGATCTGATTCCGGGAGTCCCGATCCGATTCCAAAACGATTCTTGATCTACATTTTTTCCCCAATTAATTCTTCTGCTGTGCAAATTCTGTGCATTGAAGCCGGCAGCATCTCAAGTGCGCACACATGCATATGCGGGGGAAAAATAAGCTCAGAATTGATTCTGAAATATTAGGAATCGATTCAGAATCGTTGAAGAGAGAATCGCGATGCATCGGAGAATCGATTTTTTTCTCCCACCCCTAATTGCCATGGAGCTAGACTTTACCATCTTTCTAATAGTGGATATAGAGGAGGACAGGCCCTTAACCCAGAGAGACAGGGAGGAACTCTTGACCCGTCAAGAGGTGGCGCTCTATAAGTGACCTTTCCGTAGAAAGGGAGCATGCCATTATCCACGAGGCCTGAGAAGTGGGAATCAACCTGGACATCAGAAAGGATAGGCTCCTAACCTTGAGATACAGGGAAGAAAACCCGACTTGCCAGGGGGTGGTGCTCTAAGGGGACCCTTCTGCAGAATGGGGAGCATGACATAATCCCCAAGGCTTGAGAAGTGTGAATCAACCTGGACATCAGAAAGGACTCCTAACCCTGAGGGACAGGGAGGAAAACCTGACCCACAAAGAGACGTCTCTCTATGAGGGACCCTTTCCGGAAAGGGGAGCATGCCACGCCCTATCCATCAACCCTTCGCTCATATAGCTGCATAGAAACGGCAATCTCCCCTGCCCTCAGACTGAAGGGGGGACTTCCAAGGGGATAAGCCTTAACCAACCCTAAGTGGACTATGCTTCTGCCTCAAAAGAAGCACAGGCTCCGCTCTGGCCAGATCCACAGAATCTGCAAGAGCAAGAAGTCTGAGAAACTGGTACTCGCTGAAGACTTACCATAGCTAGACAATAGCTAAGTAAATGGATCATACTCACTTAGATGGTATGAGGTCAGGGTATTCCTGCAGGAGCTAAATACAGTACAATCTGCCCATGCAACAGATTCTGCCAGGAATCAAGCAAAAACAGTCGCTGCAGTCACGAATGCATTGTTAATACCGTGAAAGGGTGAACACACTCATGCAAAATCGGGAGAACAGTAAAGACTCACCTCCCTCCTTTGCGAATGCATCAGGATGAGCACATTAATTCCCTCGAGAGCTGGAAACGCTGCTACTCACCACACACACATATCCTGCAAGCTCGTGAAAACAGCTATGAGTAGCGTGCCTCTCGCAAGAAACAAGCAATGAATGCAACGATTGCATTTCAATCCCTCAAGAGCTGATTTTGCTTACTCCTCACCACACACAGCTCAAGCCATAGAAAAACTGCAGGTATCAGAGCATGCCTTTTTCACAAGAAATAAGGAATGAATGCAATGATTACAAACTCAATTCTCTGCACAACAAACTCCCTCGGGAGCTGAAAACGTTGACTCTTCACCACACACGTCACAGCAGTCTTTATTTCAAAACCTCAGGTGAGAGAACATGCCCTCAGATAAAAAGTGAGTGGATATGAAAGAAATGGATGTTGTGTCCTATCGGTGCCCCTTTGTACTGGGCGTGCCGGTAGTGACGCACCGGTGGTGACGAGTTGTGCCGGAAGTGACATCATAAGCTGTCGCCGCCATTGTCGTTTTTGTATGTATTGTTCAGACAGGAGTCACACTGATGGTGTTCCTCATAGGGCCCCCTAGAGGATGCGGTTCGAAGTTCCCTCGAGAGGGAACTATGTAGTATATATGCCAGATAAGTATGTAGTGCTGTAATTCTGCCACAGAGATACACTTAAAAACAGAAAGGACAATTTTGGCTATGCGCATAAACCTTGCACGCGGTATACTTATTTAAAAAAAAAAAAAAAAACACATTTATTAATGTGTTTACGTTACTTAATAAAAAGACAATCATTGAGTGCTTGTTCATGTTTTTGTTACGTGATGTAGCAGTGTCTGACTAGAGGCGTTGACTGATGACATAATTTTAAAAAACAATAACTCACACAACATGTTTCTGTATTGAAGAGAGTTTCTTAAATCAGTCTCTATGTACAGTCTGTTTTTAAAATTTTAAAACAAAAAGGTTATTTCAGTTGTATGTGGATTCATTTCAATGTAGCTCTAGTGTCCACTGGCTGTTTTATTTGCTTATCAAATGTGACCCTGGGCCACAAAACCAGTCTTAAGTCACTGGGGTATATTTGTAACAATAGCCAAAAATACATTGTATGGGTCAAAATGATACATTTTTCTTTCATGCCAAAAATCATTAGGAAATTAAGTAAAGATCATGTTCCACTATAAATATATCAAAATGTAATTTTTGATTAGTAATATGCATTGTTAAGAACTTAATTTGGAGAACTTTAGAAGTAATTTTCTCAGTATTTTAATTTTTTTTGCACCCTCAGATTCCAGATTTTTAAACAGATACCTCGGCCAAATATTGTCCTATCCTTACAAACCATGTGTCAATAGAAAGCTTATTTATTGAGCTTGTATATGATGTATACATCTCAGTTTTGTAAAATTTAACCATATGACTGATTTTGTGGTCCAGGGTCACATATATAGCTTTAAATGAACAAATGTAGACAGCATGTAGTAGCCAAATGTAATCACTCACATTTCAAGATTTGTTTTGTGCATAATAAGTAATTTTCTTAGATACTTCTGCATAATTAGCCTAAGTGTTAGAAATCAATGGTTAAATATTAGAAGCAGATATTAGGTTTAATGTTACTAATTCCATCTTATTGGTACAACTTAAATGCATGATCTCATAATAATGGCCAGTGTGAAAGCAGGATATTCTCAGCTGCACTTGAAGGCAGTGTTAGTATTTGTCATATGATCTCAAAACTTCTGTTGAATGTCTCCACATTTCTGCACTCCTGTGACATTATTCATAAATATTCATTTCAGGTTTGAGAATGAAAACCAACCTGTTTGTTCTTCAGTATCTTCATGTTTGACTCTGAATGTTTCTTCAATCTTCATGTCTTCACTCTCCTCTTTAATAAACGCAATCTTTGTTTGTTCTTCAGTATCTTCATGTTTGACTCTGAATGTTTCTTCAATCTTCATGTCTTCACTCTCCACTTTAATAAATGCCATCTTTATAAAAGTGTGTCAAGTGGATCTCAGTTTCTCCACCAGTTTTTCTGTTTTGTACACTTTGTCCTGTTTAAGATGAGAATAATTAACAGAAAGAAAATCAATGCAAACTAAATATCTGTGTGCATCTCAATCAGAGCTATTTTACTGAAAGGGTGTGGGTGTGAATGAGAGTTAATGGCCTGATTATTGCTCAACACTGAAATTTCACCAAAAATAATAACTGAACACATGAAATAAATTACACAGTTACCATTTTGTTTTAATTAAAATTAAGTATTTAGTAATTAAATTGCGTTTAATATATTACATTTAGACATATAAAACTATCCCACCCAGCACCAGACGTCATTTGGACGTCTTTTTTTGGGCTAAATCAAGTCGGCCCGTCAATGCCGTATTTTAGCCTAAAAATCGACGTTGAAAATTGGTCGTTGTTTGGTCCGTCTAATTTGGTCCAAATTTAGCCCAAAAATCGACGTTGAAAATTGGTCGTTGTTTGGTCCGTCTGATTTGGTCCGAATTTAGCCTAAAAATCGACGTGGAAATTTGTTTTTTGTTTAGTCCGCCTAATTTGGTCTAAATTTAGCCTAAGATCGGACGTCTGTCTCCGACCACATATTTCTCAATATTACGTCTATCTCTTACAATGTAGCCTACAAAATGTATAGCCTCTTAAGCCTATTTCTATTAGCCAATGGGTTTATAATGGAAGTATGGAATAAAATGAGATTTAAATTATGCCATACATATAAAGACCCCAGATAGCACAGGCACGTCGTGCAGACGTCTGCTAAAGAGCGTAACATCTGGTAAACATCGCGTTCGTTTTTTTATAGTCGTAATTTGATCTTCTGTAGATCGCCTGTTTGAGCTGTTAAATGATACAGCGTCTTTACATCTATACGATGTCTATACGACGTACCTTTATCATCCGAAATTTGCTGGTATGTGGACGAGAAGCGCAGCATCAGCTGATTGATTTTAAGGAGAAGTACGTGATAAAAAAAAAAAAAAACGGTCCGAGATATGTATTTCTACTATAACGTAGAGCACGTTAAAGACCAACACTACATTACAGATATAAATGCAGGACCAAAGGCGGAGGGTGAACCAGCTCCAGGGTAAGGCTAACTCATAATTCGTCTTTTTAGGAAAGAAAACAGACGCAGGTGTCACATAGGCCAATAAAATATTTTTAATTGGACTGAATTGTATTTAATGTGATTACAATTTAATAAAAAACATTAGAAATTGATCATTTTAACGTTTCATTTCAAGTTATTTAAACAGCGATTATAGGCCTATTCAGAAAACTACATTACCACTAACTTTGCAAATCTCACTCTCCAAAATAAATAAATAAACATAATATATATATATATATATATATATATATATATATATATATATATATATATATATATAAAATACGCACAAACAGGATTTCTTCCAAGGGTACGCAGTTTCTTTTTTTTTTTTTTGCGAAAGGCCAAATGATCAATGACAGCCTAAATTCAACAAAATGGTAGAATACATCTATCAAAAGCATGCCTTCCGCTATTAAATTAGTTTGGTTTAAAAATGGAAAAGTGATTATATTTCGTTTCGGGTTTTTTTTATTAAGTTAATTTAGAAAAACCTTTGAAGCATTTGTTCTTTAATTGTACGTTAAATGTTTTTTTTAAGTAATGACTAAGTTGCCAGCTGCAGGAAAGCCATCATCTATTGATCAATTTAGCCTTCTCAAAGCATCAGGACTTGCCTAAATTAAAATCTATATATAAAACAGTTCAAGCATATCACACATGTTAGTTTAAACGTTTAACCTTGATATATGCGCGCTGTTGGATAAATATCCAATCGTTTGTGTGGAGACTTGAAGGCAGCTGAAGCAGCTTTGCAGGAAATGGAGGCACCAGTGCGATCACTTTTTTTTTGTGAAAACAATTAAAAAAACATTTCTCCATTTTTGCTCATAAAGGTAGGAGTAATACATCATTCCGACCTGTAACGGGTCAACTTTTGTTTTAGTGCACTCACAATATAAACAATTCGTTTATAAAATAAATAGGAAAACAGAAGATGCGCTTTCTGCCGTCTGGTCTTGAACAGCATCGCTTCACAATGAACATAGAAAGCTTTAAATTACCACTTTAAAACGAAATAATTCAAATCGAAAATAGAAACTTTCATTATGTATCACTTTATATCTGTAAAGATGTAAAGATATTTCTTTATAAAGGCACGTCCAATGAAGACATGGCGAGTAATTTTTTTCATCTCCATTATTGATGAATGTCTTAAATATAAGGAAAAGCCTAAAACAGGCCCGATTATATTTATTTTATAATTCTATTAAAATTATAATGTTATGGAATATACTATAAATTTATAAATATAATTACAAATTATACTGGCATAGGCTATATTAAAACTTTAATTATTGTAGCTGCTTATATTTTCTGATTTTTATGTTTCTCTGTTCTAAATATCTTAAAATTTAGAGGATTTGCTGCAACGCAATTTTGTCCGATATGCGAATTATTTATTAACCTAATAGTATTTTAATCCATACTGCAAATGCTTTAAAAACACCTTTAAAAATTAGCTATTGCATCCAGATGCTTTTAAAGAACTTTTCAATATACATGTTATCTTATCTTAAATGTACTTGTATCTTAAATGTAAACCATGATTTCGTTGTATTCCCTGTGTAATGAATCTCTTACAGGTGCGTCTGAGCTTTGTAGTTTATGATAAAAAAATCAAGAGTTGCGCACACTCAACAAAACTGAGAAGACTCATTTGAACGCTTCTGATTAGACATTGCATTCCTAAACTCAACAGAATCGTGTGTGATTGGTTATAATCCGCAACACTGTAAAAACGCCTAAAAAGAATTACGGTGCAGATGAGCAGATCTTAATGAAATGCCGCAGTTGACACTTTCTATTCATTTTTATTTTATTGGCAACAGACGTAATATATTGAATTTGTTTGTGCAGGGGAATATGTCCAATTTAGTGGCATTTTTTGGCCCCAGGGTCCCCGTGGCCAGGGGAAGGCTAAGCCTTACACACGCTCCGCCTATGTGCAGGACCATGCTCCTTTTCCCATTTTCTTTCTTATAGAAAAACTTACAAAAGGGCACCAATATGTTTTTATTCTTTGCACAGAATAACGTGTACTATACATGAAACAAATAATCAGACAAAATGTAACTTTCTTCTTTACTGTAAACAATGAGAAGAAAAATACAATACAAAGAACGAAAAAATTAAGTTTTTAACTGCATTGTAATCCATAATGCACTGCAAATTTTGTTTGTCCAACCATCCCCGTTTGTATGATCCTTCTTTAATACAGATACATTTGATTTAACAAGCCTATACAAGTTATTTAGCAAATCATATTAGACCCTTGACTACTTAAATTGTTAAACATTACAACATTGCTGTCTGGATAAACGATTACATGTATATCTAAGTGTTCTTGATGATGATCAAGATGGGCTACTCCAAAGAAAAATAATTATGATACGAGTTTTGTAGTGTATTGAGATCACTGTACTAATTACTAAAATATTGCATTATGTTCTAAAAAAACATATCAACCAACGGCTGAACAATATAAAGATATACATGAAACTGTAGTCGTTTCAAATCATTATGCAAGCATTCTTGGACTGACAAAAACGCACTTAAATGTTAAACTTAAGACTTTTGTTAAATTCACTGTTTTATACAGAAACGTTCTACTGCAATAAACTTATAAAAAGCAATCACTTACCTTTTCAAGGGAAAATTAAATAGGCTAAATAAATACACCCCACATAAATGGTTACCTGTCTACAACTTCCTGCAAAGCTCAGCATCAACTCGCTCACTTATTAAACACTATAGAACCAGGTATTTATGATCTTTAGGAGCACTTGTTAGTTAGACAGGTGTGATGGATCAGTGTTGAATTTGAACCCACTCCAGGAACAGAATGGTAACCTCTTATAAAATTAAGGGGTGATTTACAGCACCAGTGCATGCGGTTCTTCATCTGCATGGCATTTAATATACACCCAGCCATACCTCACGTTACATACCATTAAAAATTTGTTTTAAAGTACCATAAAAATAATGCTTACAATCTATATTGAGAGAGGTTACAAAGACAATCCTTTTTAGATATTTAAACGTGGTAGCAACCTCAGTGGAAACAGACTACACAAATGTTCATTTGACCAGATGCTATGCAGCCACACAACATTGACACTGAATAATTATATTTATTAAACAGTTTTAAACCTAGGTCAATATAGCATTTAAAAATGTGATGACACTGAACACCTGCTCATCACATTACCGCAAAAGACCCAGAGCTGACCATGAGTTTACACTTTAGACATTCTCTTCTAGTGAAAAAGACTAAAGTGAATGCTTTAATAAACGTAAGATATAATCAAATAATACAAATATTCAGGAAATTAACAACTGAATGCACCAAGGTAGAAGAGACCACACTATATTGTGAACAGAGAAAAAAACAAAAGGAAACCATTGGTGAGACAAATTTATTTGAACTAGATATTGTGATTGGTCTCTAACAGTGACTCAGTGGCTCTAACAGAACAGAAATCCCTCAGATTTGCAGTTGGTGCATGACAGACACTGGTGATGGACTGTGATGGGACACCGGTGTGAGAATGACGGTGAACCACAGGTGCATTTGGGTGTCTCACAGGCTGGTTTCTCCTAAGTTACTGGGAGAAGAAAAGAAACGGTTAGAGCATTTTCTGTAAGACTGTACCAAAAACAGTATCACATCATATAAACGTATGAGAGGTCAACCACATAGTTCACCCTAAAATGGTGCGGTTTTGGGCACCACTAATTTTGACATTATTTGTTCCCTACTATGGAAGACAACAGGGGGCCAAAACTGCCAGGTTGCAAACATTCTTCAAAAGATCTTTCCTTGTGTTCAGCAGAACAAAGTTATTCATACAGGTTTGGAACAACTTACAGGTGAGTAAATGACAATTCAATCAGTGACACTGACCACACACCCACACACATGTTGGGTTTACATGTTTTATGGGGACATTCCATAGGCGTAATGGTTTTTATACTGTACAAACCGTACTTTCTATCACCCTACACCTAAACCTAGCCCTCACAGGAGATTATGCATACTTTTACTTAATCAAAAACAACTCATTGTGCATGATTTATAAGCCTGTTTCCTCATGGGGACCTGAGAAATGTCCCCACAAGGTTAAAATCTACTGGTATTACAATCCTTGTGAGGAAATTTGGTCCCCACAATGTGATGAATACCAGGCACGCACGCACGCACGCACGCACACGCACACACACACACACACACTGTTGTTATACTGTTTTTGCTTGTTTAATTGTCAGTATTTTCAAAATAAAACTTTAAAAAGACTTCCATGTTTAAATTAATCAATTATTGTTATTAAAACTACTAAAAACACAGATATCTCTTGTGTGGCTCGAGTAATATTAATGACACAGATAAATAACCTTTCAAGATGAAGAATAGCATAGCATAACTCCACCATGGCATATTTAAACATGGTCATGTGCATGTTCATCCTGCTGTAAGACGGAGCACCAGTACTGCAACTGACAGTAATTTCAACTGTAACTGATACTACTCTGAACAGTCTCCAAAGACAGATCAGACACATTAACTAGATGCACTTACTATATGGTTAGGATTTGGGTTTGGCTTAGCGTTACTTGCATGCATTTATGCATAATTATTGTTATTATAATAGCAGGCACATGTATTGTGTAACAACGACACCTTAGAAAAATTTATTTTTTTTATAGAAATACAAAAAAAAAAGTGTATAGACCAATTATCAGTTTGTAAACATTCGAGATGCCTGTGCAGCATGGTTGCAAAAAACCCAGGAGAGATAGCCTTTACAGCTACAGAATTACACTGATCCGGTCCAAAATAATTAAGATTTAAAAAGATTATATTGGTAAGATGTCATTTACAAAATGTTCTCTGCATATTATAAGAGCTTGTCACCCAGCAAAAAGCACTGTTATTCAACAAAATTGATGTTAGAAAGAGGGATTGTCATACAGACCCCCACACAGGGATGACATTTTTCTGTGGTCTGTTCAAGTGGTAAGAGACCCGGAATAAAAGAGGTAAAAGATAAATTCTATAGCGGTTACCAGTCAAATTAAATAATTTACAATGCAAAATTACAACTGCAATAAATAATGCCATGAGATTAATGTTTCAAATATATTTATGAAAATACAAATAAGAAATGTTGGGGTGAAAAAGCATACTTTTAAAAATACTAAACTACCAGCAGGTGGCAGTAGGTCACTTAACGAATGAGCATTAATTGTTTCATACAACTGATTCCTTCAAAAAAATCTGAATCATTCAATAAAATCATTCAGTGTTGCCTGGAGAATGTGCTATACTTCTGTGATCCTTGTTTGAATTGGAACCATTTTCGTTGGTGAAACAGAACAAAACAGTAAATAGTGTCTAAGATGTAAGTAAATTAAAGGGATGGTTCGGAGTAGATTTGACTTGATTGCTATACACTCCAAAGCCCATGTAAATACCGTCCGAAGTTTTTTTTTTTTTACCTTAGTCGAACATTTACGGAGATAGTTTTTCAAATGGCTTGCTACAGGAGTGATTGGTACATGTGATGTATCTCGTAAATTGCACCACTAAACTTGCAAGTAATCTTACCAAACTTGTACAGTAGTGTAAATAGGGTATGTACTCACAAAACACTGCATCAGAACATTTGTAAGTCCACCATGAGTGTTTTAAAAACACGTTCTACCTGAGAACTACTAGTCTCAAAAACTACAAATGGGAAAAGCACGTAAAAGTCTACTACTAGTTGACATGCACATAGACGTAGTAGGTGGACTTTTACGTGCTTTTCCCAAACCAGGGAAGTGACGTTGACGTGTTGCCATTTGTAGTTTTTTGAGACTAGTTCTTCTCGGGTAAAACGTGTTTTTAAAACACTCATCCCTTGTTGAACTACATGTTAAACTAAAATGAATTTAACATTTACAATCATGAGAATATTCAGCAAAATAGCTCCCTTTGTATGTTACTAAACTGTATCATGTTATAAATAATCTACACATTTTGAAATAGTTTCTGAGTTTCTTTATGTGTGCCCACAAAGAGACAGGCAGAGTGACTCTGATACCAGAAATACACTATCGATCATCAATCGCTGTTTACGCTGCATGTGTTAAAATCAGAAGAATGATTCTTGAGTTTGTTGCCATGCTGCTTATTTTTTGTCACTTAAGTTTTAATCGGGCTGTTTGTCTGGTCGGGCAAGTAAAAAAATAAAACAAACTAGCTTGAAGGTTGGTGGTCAGCTAGCTCGACCTATATTTATTACTATAATTACTGAAATCATTATATACAGAAAAAAGGTAGTTTAACCAATATTCTGCTACTGCAATTCTGTCTGATGATGTTGCAGTAATCACAGCGGGGGGTGATTTTAAAAACAGTCATTGGGTCCATCAGACAGAAATTTTTTGGTCACATTTTCGCCAAAATATCTTAAGGAATAAATAATATTTATTAGGAAAACAGTACTTAAGACAATTTAAGACTTTAAGGACCTGCAGACACCCTGTATATAGCAGTTATCAAATTAATCTGAAAAATAATTGAAATACTAGTTGCAGCCCAAACTAAAAACATTCACTGATTGACAACAAAATCCTCAATTCATTACCTTGTCCAAGTGTGATAAAAGGTTCAGTGGCGGAGGATGGAAGAGAGGGTCCTCACTATGTCAGGTTTCTACAGTTGGTGCAACCAAGGTGGCAGAATAAAGGATACTAGAGTAAAAGGAAATCATGTTACAGACACATCACTCATGTATGAAAGGAACAGATATAATGCATACATGGTTTATAAAAAAAAAACAAATACAAAAAAGATCCTACAGTGGACCTGTTTAAGCAATATTGTCATTTTAAAACTAGGCCTCAAACTCAAGTCCTGGAGGCTCAAGCTCTGCAGAGTTTAGCTCCATCCAGCTCAAGATCACACCTGCTTGGAGTTTCTAGTAATCCTGAAGACCTTGATTATCTGGATCAGGTGTGTTTGATTACGGTTGGAGCAAAAAATGTGCCGAGTGAGCTGTGGTCCTCCAGAAATTGAGTTTGAGACCACTGGCCTTAACACTTTCAAATAAATATTTAGATCATAAAAATTAAGTATCAAGTTATCAAAACATTAGATACCTTAAAACATTTTTTTTAATAAATAATAAACAACCATTTTATAACAAAAAGTGCAAAGTGCACAATGAGGAATGTTTTTGTTCGTTTCCATCTACAGATATTTTTTCCCTGACCTTCTATTTGCTGTAATTTAAGGGTGCACACTATTGCTGAAAAACACAATCATTACTTAGCAGTTCTATTACACTAAGGCACAGATCCCTAAACAAGGCCATATCTGCAGATTTTTTGTAGAAGCAATTTTTAAATTAGAACCTCATGACTACACCACGTTATATATGAGAAGCTGCAAATGACACAGGCGCAAGTGGAAAAACATGGTGACATCAATTTTTATGTAAATATAATGAAGAGAAAAAATTGCGTCACCAAAAATGTTTGAGGTCATGTACATATATTGATTATTGTGACAGGCCTAGAAAAGAGTATGCCAAAGATTCCTAGATGGTCTGCTAAAAGTTCCTCAAATCTTACCCTGGAAGGCCAATGCGCTCCAGAGTTTAGCTCCAATTCTGATCAAACTTGCTTACTTGTGATTCTCTAATTATCCTGAAGACCTTAATTAGCATGCTCAGGTCTGTTTGATTAGGGTTAGAGCTCAACTCCAGGAAAATGGATCTAGTGGTCCAGATTTGAAAATCCCTGGTCTACTACTTCTGGTTAGAATCAAGCAGAAGCAGGAACAGGCAATGTCGCTCCTACAGTGCCAGTGCCCTGCAGAGTTTAGCTCCAACAGCACCTGAATAAGCTAATCAATGTCTTCAGGATTACTAAAGCTGGCTGCACACAAGACGATTTAAAAATCTTAACCAATTTTAAAACCACAGACATGAAAACACTTTCTACTGATGTTCAGCCGTGTAATCCTCTGAACATGCACAGTAGACGATTCAACCAGACCGTAAATAAACACATTGTTGACTGTAGGAACGATTTCACAGTGATACGAGATCTCACGGAGACTCTTGAGATCAAACGTGACTAGAAACAGGGAAAAAAAAAGATAATGGAGGTTTACAGCTGGCTCTCGCAGTGTGCATTTGTAAGTACTGGTACTTGAATGGGTTGAAGCTGGGATTAACGCATTTGAAGTGAAAGTACTTATGAAGATATACTATGTGTGGAGAGCATTCACTCAGTACCATTACCTCATTTTTGACCAAGGCTTTTGTATTGGAACTCTTCATATCATTTAAGTTTATTTTACACACTTTAAGCATGATCACATTGCATACTGAAAATGAGTTATCGCAATCGCACAATCCATTTTTCTGCAATGTCGTGCAGCCCTAGGTTTTGTATACAAAAATACAGTCAATGTTATTGCTGAAAAAAAAAAAAAAAAAAAAAAAAACATACCTGGACTTTGTGGGAGAAGAGATCATATAAAATAGATCATGGAAGCATCCATACAAAGACCGGTTGCCAAAGAGTGGATGATGGAGGGACCACTGCCAAACCTCATGACAGAATTCTAACCGAGTCAGGTAAGCAGATGAAATTGCACTGAAAATAAACATTAATAAAAAAAATGGTAAAATCAGATTAGATTATTACTTTAATCCCTATGAACCAAAGCAATGTAATACCTATATGAAATCATCACACACTAATAGTGAAATATTCAAGAAAATATTCCTTTTATAGCAAAAGGCAATAAAAAATATTGTTCTGAATAATTATTCTCTATAATGCACAAGGCTTAGGGAATAACTTTCTGAATAATTTGCCCATTTGATGTCTTTAGATCGGTTTGTTACAGCTGTATTCCAGACATTTAAATTTCTAAATTATAAAACATAAAAAAATGCATATTCTGCATATATTTTATTTTATTAAGAATTGGTGGTCTGGGCTTAAATGTTATCTCTATTGCTAATTGAACATGATATGCACCGCGGTAGATTGCAAAACGCGGAGCTACAACATACAACTATTAAAAATTAGTTCACTTTTAAACATGTTACATCAATCCCACCAATAACAAACATACTATCATAAAATAAAACGATACATTTCCAAATATCATACTGTGCTTACTTCTTAACCACCAAACGTATCGTAACGTTTACACAGTGAAGAGGAGTTCAGTGTGACTGTCTCTTCTTCGTCTATTGTCTCGTCTTATATTGGCAAGTCGACTCGGGTGCGTACATCGCCACCTATAGGGTTGATTAAGTACAATTCATAAAGAGGGACTCAAACTGGGAGGAAAAGAAAGAAGTAAAACAAATATCACCGTTATATTTTTGGTAACACCCATTGCTTTGAATATAATATAGTAAAACACAAAGACCGCACTACATTAGAAAACTCCATTTTTTTAACGCTAAGTTAACGCAATGTATCATTATGTAAATGTACATACTTAAAAAAAAAAATTAAAAAAAACTTTTTCTCTAATTAAGTAAATCCTTACTCGCGTGCCAAGCCCGCGAAACCGGGCAGCGGGCATATATAAACAGGGGTCTGTGCCCACCGCGCGCACAGCCTGACTCCCCTTTGAGCGGACTTCCTCAGCAGTGCGTGTTTTTAGGTAAATTACTTTTTTTTTACTTAACTAATTTAGTTTAATTACTTTTTACAAGTATAGGACGACTACAAAATTAAATGACATTTAAAACTATGAAGAAAGAAAGTTATAAATGTAATTATAATAAGTTAATTACAAATTGTTCGAGGTTTGTTTTTCTGAGGGAACTTTTTTTTTTTTGGGAAATAACCACTAAAATAAATAGTGGCCGTTTTCATCCGTAAAACCCATTAAATTAGACTGTCTTTTCTGGTAAATGTGTGTTACATTTACCGGAAAAGACACACGGAAAACGACTTTCCATCATCAGGGCCGTTAAACCATAGATATATATATATGCGTTGGTTAGACCGTTAAATGCCGTTACAGCTGTGTGTGACGTCATTGCTAATAGAGCCAATCCGCTCCGTTTAAGAGACGCTCTTGTCACAGATATCTGTCATGTTAATGTTACTTAAAAAGTGACCAATTATACAATTATTCCTAGTAATATCTTGATTATTCATATTTGTATGGAAAATGGTAGTGCGTTGTCGGTTTGGATGCGAGCGCGTGAGCTCTCTCTCTCTCTCTCCCTCTCTCAGGTGCGCGCCTTTACATCTGTTTAGATTAAAACTATAATGAAATCGGTCATCCCTATTTTTGTAACAACAATAATTATAATATAACATAATAATAACTACTACTATTGTTGTTGTGATTGTTATTCTCAATAATTAAAATGCATCTGGCTTATTTGTGAGGTACGGTCTCAAATACTTTTTTCTGCATTCTTCTTCTCATCTTGCATTATCAATGATATTACACATATTCATGAGAGCCTTTAAAAACTTTGGGAATTTATAGCCTACCATAAAAATAATTATTCTCTTCTCTCTTTTTTTCAGTGTCGATTGCCGTCTGATTGATGTAAGTGAAAATAGTAGCAGTCAACCTACACCTCTGTTTCTGCCAGATTCATCATAACATACCACTTCATCAATAATCACTGATAGAACTGAAAACATTTTAATTTGTACAGACACCCATATTTGTTTTTCTTTTTTTTTTCTCTTCTGCATGTGTCTACAGCAGTTACATTTACCACAAAGGCTCTTTTAAGAGCCAATTCTCAAGAGCGTCTTTGGCTTTGTAAGTATGTATTTTGACTGACTACTCAGGGTTTAGATCAAAGCAACATCATGCACTATGATAGTAACGTCTTAATGAAGACATTAAAGGGATCATACAAATTAATACATAAATAATTATATTATATTATATTATAAACAAACACACACACACACTTCCAAAAGGACATACATCACTTTCCATCACTGTAACAGGAACAATGCTGCAAACTCCAAAACACTGACTGTCCAGTATAAAATAAGACAGCCTTGAGCAGCTGTTGCACTATTGAAGGGAGATAATATTGTAAACATTGTAATGAGCAATTCCACGCAAATGTCAACCTTACCATGAAAAAATAAAGTTTATACAAAAATAACAAAACCCAGTTTAAGTTGTGCATTTAGGGTCTGTATTTAGCTGCATCAACGTGCTTTAATAGAAATTTGAAGGAAGTAAATAAATCATAACATTTTAGAAATTAATTCATTCTAAAATTTCAGAAATTGCATTCTCAACCAAAAACAGTGCAGCTTTTACTGTGCGGGTAAGAAATGCACAGGCGGACTAAAGGAAAAAATCGTCAAAACTATTTGAAATGTCATAGAATTTTAATTGTCAGTATTAATTTATCTTATTTAAACATTTTATGTAGGCTATTTCAAATAACTTTTGTCGCTATAGGGGATGGGTGCGTGACGTCACAAGTTATTTGAAATAGCCTACATAATTAATGTAGACTTGTGAAGATTTATTTTACTGCGGATCCCACACTCTAGCATTAACCTCATTTAAATAGAAATAATATTTATGGGAATTTATATTTCAGGTTTTGACCTTGAATGTCACGTCCGTAACGCCGATTGCTCTAATATTAATTTTACTTTGCTGCTAAAAATTAAATAAATCAACTGATAAATTAAAACTTCTTAAATTAAAAATTACTTTGGTATATAATTTTGGAAACATTTTACAATCTCACACATTAAAGTAATGAAACTTTTTGTGAGAAATGTTTATCTTCAGGTAATATGTTTCTTCATTTGCACTCTATCTCTTGTGTCTCAACAGCAGCTCTATTCACCCCAAAGGCTCTTTTCAGAGCCCAGACACACTGTGTGTTTGGCTTTGTAAGTATAGTTTATACTTATCTAACACCTCACCAGTATCTGGGTTTACATTATTTGAAACCATGCCATCCACTAAAGCACTGAAAGGGTACTCTTCTAAACTAAATAAAAGAATAAATCTTCCTTCATCTCCGATTTGCCATGTTCATATCATACAGATTAGTCAATCACAAGCATCACATTTATATAAATGCATTAAAGGATTAGTTGACTTTCAGAACAAAAATGTACAGGTAATTTACTCACCCCCTGTCATCAAAGATGTCAATGTCTTTTTTTCTTTAGTCGTAAAGAAATTATGTTTTTGAGGAAAACATTTCAGGAATTTGTATGCATGCGCATTACAGATCTAGTAAGATGAGCATGTGTGGTTAGAACAAATACAAATTTAAGAAAATGACTGATTGTTAGGATTGTGAACTAATCCTTAAAATCGAGCCCATATTAGAATAGCATACATGCAATATTTACTAAGGACTGTACTGTGATGGTCTGTAATGTCAGCATTTGTGAGGCATTGTCGTTTTATTTTGTTTATTAGACTTTGCGACATTCACAGCTTATGCAACATCCACAACTTTTACATTTTGGACTGCCTCCAACAAACTGTCCCTGTCATCTTTTATTTGAAAGGGAGTAGTATTCTTTAGCTTCATTTAAAGGTTTTCTCAAAAAAATGTATATAGTTTTTAATTTTCTGACAAGCAACTTCTGATCTCATCACACTCACAATGACAATCACTGACCACCCCCCGCCAACTTCCAAAAACTTCAAAAGTCACTTCTGACATTAAAATCGACATAATTCAGACCACAAACTAAAATAAACAAAAGCAGCACTTGAAATTGTGAAAAAAATATATATTGTTGAAAGTTTGCTGTTAACATTTCAATAAAACATTTCAAATAGTCTATTTTTTTACTATAACAGCAATAATAATAATGAAAAACAATACTCAATTTATACTGTGGACCTGTCTATAATCTTGAATCTGTTTGGCTGGATTGCCAATAAAACTTGCTTGTCTATGAAATAAAAGAAAGGGAAAAAAAGAAAACCTGGGAGAGATAGAAAGATAGCCTTTACAGATAGATAATTACATGGATGCAGTACAAAATGGTTTTTTTTATATAATATCTGATTATATTGATTAAATGTCATTTTCAAGATGTTCTTCGATTATTACAAGAGCTTGTCACCTAGCGATAAGCACTGTTATTCAACAAAATTGAAGTTGGGTAGTGGGATAGTCTTACAGATCCAAAACTAGGATGATTTTTTTATGGGCGAGGCCTATCTGGTGGCAGAAAACTCAGTACTTTTGAGTTAAATCAAGTTAAAAAGTCTGTATTAGGAGATAAAAACTTGTATTTGTGAGAAAAAAGTTGAGATAAAATAAATGTTATGTAAAAATTTTAATAGTAATAGGTTTAATAAGTCATGCTGTAACTGTAACAAACATAACACATAACAAAAACATAACAAATCCCAATTTAACCCCGGATTATAGTACTACTTATAGCCAAGAATGAAATCCACGATCGCATAGGGTGACAAAATTAGGAAGACCATCGTATTTAATCTTTGATTTAAATCAGATATACACCACTATTTTCATAAATCATAAAATGTATACAAAAATACAAAAAGTCAAATTTATTTAAAATGTGATTTAAAAACAATGTATTCATGTAAATTCCAGTATTAAACTATGTCCTTTGTTTAATTTTACTACAGAAAGTTATCTACAACCATCTGTTCAAACACTAAAGGTATGTATATCAAAAATGGTAATGCACATTACACATGTATCGGTACGCCAGTAAAAAAAAAAAGAAAAAAAAGGGTTTGTTTGTGTTAAGGTCTTACAACTATGGCTTCGAATGAACCATCCTATTGGACATTGCGAAGAAAGGCCAAGGACAAGGTGGATAAACAACTGCGGACGATACAGGCACCAACTTATGAGTTAGGTTGCATGCAGAGTAACACCTGTCAAGGTCAAATTGACGAAGAAACATTTATGGACTGGGTCTCTCATATTGATGAGACTGAAGCTGTCAATATAGAAAATGTTTCTGAGGACAGTGAATCAGACACAGAATCAGAAACTGATCCAATTTCCCTAGAGGAAGATTTGGCAACCTGGGCAACTGAACACAAAGTCACACATGTGGCACTGAATTCACTGCTTCACATTCTACGGCTGCACAATTTAAATCTTCCAAAAGACTCCAGGACTCTGCTAGGAACTATGCGTTTGAACCCTGAAATTCAGGACAAGGCTGGTGGGCAGTATTTCCATTTCGGAGTTCTGAGTTCAATTGAAGAGGTGCTACATCAGAATGTTAACCTTCTGCGCAACATCCACACGTTAGACCTTCAGGTCAATATTGATGGTTTGCCCTTGTATAAGAGCTCGACAACACAGTTCTGGCCCATCCTAGGAACACTGCAAAATATCAAACAAGAGGAACCGGTGACAATAGGTTTATTTTGTGGCACGTGTAAACCAACATCACTAGCAGAGTATCTTGAAGATTTTATCTCTGATGTTAACAACTTGGCTAATGGATTTGAATTTGAAGGAGTGATGTTAACTTTACGTCTATCTTCAATGGTTTGCGATGCACCTGCCCGTGCATTCCTAAAAAATGTTAAAGGTCACACAGGCTATCACGGATGTGATAAATGCACACAGGATGGTGTGTACCTACAAAATAGAATGACATTTCCAAGAAACGACATGCCTTTGAGAACAAACGAGAGTTTCAGAAACAAGACAGATTCTGATCATCACCATGGTCCATCACCTCTTGAAGAAACCTCCCTAGATATGGTCTCTGGTTTCCCGCTCGACTACATGCACCTCGTGTGCCTCGGAATCATGAGACGGCTTCTTCTCTTGTGGCTGAAGATCGGTCCTCTCACTTGTAGGCTGTCGGGATTTCAAACAAACACACTGTCAGAAAGGTTAATTAATGCTCAGAGAAGTGTGCCCATGGAGTTTGCACGAAAACCAAGGGCATTGAGGGAAATTGACAGGTGGAAGGCAACAGAGTTCAGGCAGTTTTTACTGTATACCGGACCTGTCATGATGAAAGATCTCCTAAACCCAGAGGTGTACAGAAATTTTTTGCTACTTTTTGTGGGAATCTTCATCCTGTGCAGCAACAGTTTGATTGAAGATTACTGTGATTATGCCAATGACATACTGGTTCTCTTTGTCACTCACTTTGGTCAGCTGTATGGTCCACAATTCTTATCTTACAATGCACACTGCCTTGTCCATCTGGCAGATGATGCAAAAAAGCATGGCGTCCTTGACAAGTTCAGTGCCTTCAAATACGAGAACCACCTAAACAAACTCAAACGACTTCTGAGGAAGCCAACATGCCCTCTGAGTCAAATAATAAAAAGATTCTCAGAAATGCAAAGAAGCTGCAAAAAAAGATCTCACAAAGACAGGCCACATCTGCTTAAACCGCATGCGACTGGTCCTCTACCTGCATCCTTTCATGAGGCGACACAATATAAAGAGCTGAGAACGAGCCTTTACAATCTGAAACTGGACCGGGCAAACAGTCACATTTACGTTGACGGAAAAGTTGCTAAGCTGCAAAACATAATTTCATTCAGGGATGAAATTCATGTAGCTTACAGTACCTTCAACCACCAGGAATCCTTTTTTGACTATCCCCTACCATCCTCAACACTTGGCATTCATTTAGTTGACGACCTCTCAACAACAGTCGATTTCTGCAAGTTTGAGGAAATAGAGAGCAAAATGTTTCTTGTCCCCCATCACGATCAATTTGTTTCATTTCCACTTCTACACACAGAGTAATTCTTTCTCAGCACTTTGTTACATAGTTCATGCATTTTAATTACACAGTTGAAAATTCATCCCAGTTGATAAGCAATACGGGTTTCAGGCTTACACCTACAAAAAATAAAAAATGTACCTAATCGTGGAGTTTGAGGGAGAAGGGACGACAGGACCAGTTGCCAAGACCTGGTATGCTGATGGCTACTCCTGGTGGCCACCATATAAAGACCTTGACAAGTTGCTGAAGAGTGTCAGAACAATGGAGTCACCACAGCCAGAGAAAGGGTGGAGCCGACATAGAGCAAGAATCCTGCACGAGTCAGGTAAGAGTAAATGATACTGTATACTAAACATGATCTTGCCCAGCGTACCTGTATTTTAATTTCAGAATGTTTGTAAATCATTTATCTATACTGTAAAATAAACAAAAATAAAGCCTAACCTGCATTTGTTTTTTTCAGCATCTTTTCAAAATGTAGCCAACAACTGGAAGAAGGCCAGCTATACTTCTGACATAAACTCCGAACCTGAAATTGCTGGAAAAAGGATTCCCAAGTAAGTCCTCACAAAAGACAAAAGGAGTTGTTTAACATCACCTCATTTGCTTTAATGTGTGAGCTATCTTTAAAATCATTAATCTAATCATTTAAATAAGGGATAATACATGGCTGTGCATTAAATAATTTAATGTGCATCAAATGATTTTAATGCACTTCAAGAACAAGTGGTTCTTTGCCTCCATGTTGTGCAATGAAATAATTTAATGAACAGCTAGCAATGCATTATCTCTTACCATGATCCAGTATCTAAGCCATTTTATTAAGTTAGCATTTACAACATGTTTCTGTGCTCTTGAAGGTTTTCGTATATGCAGCATGATGTCTGTGTGTGTACGTCAATTAAAACAGCGCATTATTATAGAACAATGATATGAACTGACTTGGAAATATCTGTGCAATACAAAAAAAATAAACTGTTAATAACGGAATAGAGTAATCGGAAAGACCATGGAATAAGTTACTGAATCCGCTTGTCAAGTCTGATGTCATGCATAGCTGCTTCCGGGTTCAAGCTCATACCACAAGAAAACAAACTGTGCTAATTTACACATATGATGTATGTAATGCTACCAAAAAATGTATAATCATATCCATCTCCTTACCAAAATCAGAGATGGCCAGACAGTGATTCATCTTTTATAAATCATTAGAAATATTTGTATCTGTGATGCCGTGAGCACAGAAACTGTAGTGCATACTGTAAGTTTTTTTTTAATTAGCTTAATGTATAATATGAATAAATGGTACTCATAAATGGCCATCAAGATGGTTTTCTTAATTAAAATGAGTGGAGGCTTGGACCTGGAAACGGCTTTCCTCATGTCACAACTTCAAGCGGGGAGCAGCTTCAGTGTGACAGCTACTGGCATTATAAGGATGGTACACCCAAAAAATTAAATTATGCCATTACTCACTCACCCTCAAAACTGCAAGACCTTTGTTCATCTTCAAAACACAAATTAAGATATTATTAATGACCCTCTCAGAAAGGTGTTAATGTCATTGCTAAAATAGTGCATCCGGGTCTTTGTGTCAACACCTCTCAAAAAAAAAAAAAAACTAAAACAAATCGTCAGAGACTATAACAAAAGAGCAGAAAATGTTGAAAGTATTATCGTCACTTCATAAAATTAAGGTTGAATCACTACAGTCACTTTTTTATAACAATGAATAAAGGCCTCCTGTAGTAAATCAATGTTTTTTTTGTAAGAAAAATCGCTGATCTCACAAAAACTAATATTTGTTAACTGGAGCAAAGGAAGTAAAGTTTACTTACTTTAGCAAAGTCTCCTATTGGCTTATTTCTTCACTTTATTGGACTTGTTTTGGACTGTTGAACAGAAACACCTACCCACTGCCAGTATACAGTTTGAAAGACCCAGGACAATCTTTAATATAACTCTGAATGGATTTGTCTGAAAGAAGAAAGTAATACAGACCAAGCATGACTTGAGGGCAAGTAAATCATGGGCTAATTTCAATTTCTCAGTGTTTAATTTGTGTTCTGAAGATGAACGAATGTCTTACAGATTTGGAACAACATGAGGGTGAAATGAAAATTTTAATTTTGAGGTGAACTAACCCTTTGAGGAGAATAATTATAAAATGTATTAAGCCTATTTCTATAGTATTTGCTACATCACACTAAGAGGTCATTACTGTGTGTGGTTTTATCTTTGTTTTTCATAGAAAGAAAACAAGTACTGATCATATCTACGAATCAGATGATGAGGCAGCAGAACAACCACCTCTTAAAAAAAGAAAAGCTGCAAACAAAGCATGTGTTCCACCCGCACCAAAACCTCCAGCAATTCCAAAACGCAACAAAAAAGGTAATGAAGAAAAAAAAATGAATAGTAATAAAATGAATGCTATGAATAAAATTACACTAATATGACAGTTTCTGAAATTTGGTTGTTCTGACACTGTATGAAATACTGTAAGTAAGATGCCAAAGCCAAAACAAAAAGTTAATTTTCCCTATTATCAGGTCCTGCTGTGCAGCCTCAGGTTTCGCAGAGCAGAGCTGCAAACCCTCTAAGCAACTGTAAGTCTGAATTTATATTGTCTTAAATAATAATATAATTAAACAATCTAAATCTACAATGTTTACTAAAAGCTACAACTATGTAAATGTTGAAGCATACAACTGCCTCATCATAGCAGTGTTTGGTCCTCTATTTGTGTGAATAAATTTGAGGGAAATCAGTGCACCAATAATGCCACTACTGACTCTCCCAACTGTCAACAGCATTTGTCAATCAACAACAAAGGGACATGGAAGACCAACAACAAAACTGGTGTGAGAGTTTCCACAGCTTTCAAGGTAAAATATAAGCTGTATTTAGCTAGTTGTAAAGCTAAATGAAGACCAATATGTGAAAATTGAGTCATGATGGGCACATTTTTAATTTGTATGCAACTGTCCCTTTAAGTTATAAACTAACTTATTTTGAGTAAAGCTATTTGTTTGGCTGTAAAAGTCATGGTCTGCCTCTCATACTAAAAATAGCAATAATATTGGTGGGGAGACTATTAATAAATAGTATACCTTTATACACAATTTGATTTTATTAACTCAAAGTTACTCTATTATACGTTGATTAGTGCACAAAAGGTACAAAAACCAATGGAAAGTCAACCGTACTTGGTTAGGCTTAGCATGAGAACAAGCAAATCTGAGATTCCGGTTACCATATTTAAAATGTACACTATAGCACTGACCAATGCTTATATGATTGTTTTTCTTCAGAAGACTAGGATTAAACTCATCGATTTATATGCATATGCATAACTTTGTAACTACACAAATTCCAAAAGCAACTTACTACTTACCTACCCATTTTTCTTAGATCCTGTACGTATGTCTCAGCCAAACCATCCTGAAGACGGCTGGTGTGTTGATCAACCTAATACACAAGGTAAAGGACCATAATCAAGGATAAAGTAAATCTGAAACATTCACATCATTCAAATAAATCTAAAGCTAATCAATCCATGTTCAATCCATAGAACACAGCTTTTCTGTTCCAAGGCCCTCAGGGGACCAACAAGGAAGAGCCCACAGTAAGTTAACTGTGCATAAATCCACTTTAGTAAATGTTAAAATCTGACACCCCTCACAGATTGTTTTATTTAAAAATGAATGTTTTTACTATTATTGGACATTATATACACATGCATTGCAGACACATATGAAAAAAAAGTGTGTGTGTGTGTGTGTGTATATATCCATACATAAAATTGCGACCCTAATCGAAATTATTCCACCTACTTAATATAGATGGTAAAACGTGTGTCACAGAGTGTGTAGCAGGCCTTAGTTTGTTAATTGGTAAATGTAATGAGTGAAACTTACCCACTTCACCTTTTTCAGCTCCAGTGGGCATCTCTCAGGTAGACCATCACAGAGACGGCTGGAGTGCTCCTCTACTTGACACACAAGGTACAAAAGAATTAGTTGGAACAAGGAGATGAAAATTAGGAAAACTTAGATGCAAGCCACTGGGATAAATCAAAATTATCCACCCTAGTTAATATGGATGCAGAAATGTGTGTTGCTGAATGCGTATAAGGCCTTAGTTTGTAAATTTGCCAATGTAACAAGATCAACTTACCCACTCCACCTTTCTCAACTCTAGTGGGCATCTCCCAGGTAGACAATCATGGAGACAGCTGGAGTGCTCATCCAACTAACACACAAGGTACAAGAGAATAAGTTAAAACATAGAGGAGAAAACACTTTATTCACAGCCCTTTACAAAATCTAAAACTGAATAATAAATTTTTTTCTTCAATCTATAGAGCACACCTTTACTGTCTTGAGACCCTCAGGAGACCACCAAGGAAGAACACAGAGTAAGTTCACCAAAGATTTAGAATGACCAACGCATACATAACCAGTTAAAGTATGAAAAGCCAATTGATTTCTTACATCAAAACTTACCTGGCCGTGATTTTTTTTGAGTCCAAAAAATTTAATAATAGCTCACTCTATTCTGTTAATTTTAGCCAACTGGTGAATCAGTTATTTTAACCAGTTTATTCCCACTTATAGTACTGCATGTTCATCAAGTTCACTTAACTTTTTAACTTAAATGGTGTCTTTTAAAAGACTCGCAACAGGGGTGTCCAATCCTGTTGATGGAGGGTTTAGCTCCAACCCCAATTAAACACCCATATATCAGCTAATCAATGTCTTGGTAGGTACTGTACACTAGAAACTTGCAGGCAAAAGTATTGGCAAGTTTGAGCTGAACTCTGCATAACATTAGTCCTCCAGGGGTGTGTTTCCCAAAAACATCTTTAGCTAACTATGGTCGCAGTTGTAAGCATAGTTCAATCAATAGTTCATTGTTCTAACAAACATTCGCAAATAGCATCACAAAGTTTGTGTTTTTCTGAGGAAACAAAGTCACCTACATCTTGGATGCATTGGGGGTAAGCAGATAAACATCAGATTTTCATTTTTGGGTGAACTATCCCTTTAAATGAACAAATGTAGACAGCATGCAGTAACCAAACGTGATTACTCACATGTCAAAGTTTGCTTTGTGCAAAATCGATTATTAGTACTTTTGCATAATTAGCCAAAGTGCTAGAAATCAATGGTTTTAATATTAGAAGTGGATACTAGGTTTAATGTTACGGAAAATAAATAAATAAATATATATATATGTATATATTATTTGTTTAAGCTAATTTCATATTAAGGCTGGATAGGGTCATTTACATGCAGGTGACTGCTGTATCTGAGCTCATTTGCAAAGACTTACCTTGCTTACAGTAGTTTCATACAGATTTCAGAGAATATTAGGAAGTAAACATGCTATGTTCAATTTTATCTTCAGATTGTAATTTTAGATTTCAAATTCAATATTGATTTTAGAACAGTATGTAACAAGTACTTTATAAGTGACTAAGTAAATTACCTAAGCGGTAATCCCTTACTTTATTTTTCAGTGGATAAGTAAATTTAATTACACAAATGTGTTACTTTGGCTGTAGTTTGTAAATTTGCAAATATAATAAGTGTAACTTACCCACTCCACCTTTCTCAGCTCCAGTGGGCATCTCCCAAGTAGTCCATCGAGACAGCTGGAGTGCTCCTCTACCTGACACACAAGGTACAAGAGAATTAGTTAGAACAAAAAGGAGAAAACACTTTATTCACAGCCCTTTACACAATCTAAAACTGAATAACATTTTTTCTTTAATCCATAGAGCACACCTTTACTGTCTTGAGACCCTCAGGAGACCACCAAGGAAGAACACAGAGTAAGTTTATATTTTTTTTAAAAGGGGTCCATTAATTACCATTTCACATTTTTTAACTAGTTAGTGTGTAATGTGGCTGTTTGAGCATGAACAATATCTGCAAAATTATGACGTTTAAAGTTCAATACAAAGGGAGAAATTTTATTTTACAGAATTTTTGCTTTATAAGGCTTACAACAAATGGCTGGTAGGGACTACAAAAAGCTACTTCCTGGGTTAGGAACCCTGTAATTTACATAAACCCTGTCCCCGGGACTGCGCAACAGAAGGGGTGGGGTCATTTTATGTCGTAGCACGTTAACAAAGGACAATGCCATTTGGCTTCGCTAGCTATTTAGCAAAATACAAGTTCATACCGATCCATCAAATGCCTACAAACACCACCAGCCAACTTTGAATGTTGGTGTTTATGTGATCGTTGTAAACTATTCTACAATTATAGCTTTTGTGCTCATTTAGCTACATGCACGCTAAATATGGTTTGATTTGGCCACTGCCCAAGTGAAAAAAGTTCCATAATGTACATAGGGCATAATCAGGGGTGCACATAAGTTTTTAGGCCAGCTTGCATAGGTTCTGCTTGATCCTCTTCAACAATATTCTCTGGTTCTGACTCAGGCTCCAATTTATATGGCAATACTGATGCCATTGTTAACAATACACTGGGAGGGTATGCAACTACTTATAGTAAGAGACGTGATGTTCCTGGACATTGTGTGGTTAGTAAATCACAACACACTAGGCCAGCTACACAATCTGAGCCTATTGTGTATTTCTGAGGGATGAAAATCAGGAAGTCAACAGACCATTTTTAGAACTGAGAAGCAGTATAGAATAAAGAAATGTGAAAAACAGTGTACCCTATAAACAATCAAGTCTTTGAAAAAAGCCGGTAGACCACCCCTTTAAATGTTATGAAAACCATCATTAGCTTCTGTCAAGGTAAATGCATGTGAGACTACATCAAAACATTTAAAACCTTACAGTAAATTTATACTTACAGGTACTTCTGGTGTGAGACAGGAAAATCCAGTCTTGAGTTCTGTCCCGAATCAATGCACACGTATGTTATTTATCAATTTAAATAATCAGCATAATGCATTAATTCATTCATCAAAGCTACATACCAAATTACATTATTTTCTGTATTGCAGCTGTAGAAAGAATAATTCTGGAAACACTAGAGAAAATGGACATGAAGATAAACCATCTTATGTCATTGGTCCAGTCTCTAGTGGGAAACAGGCGTGCTGTACCCCAAATGCAGATGGCTGAAGAGGAAGAGGGCAGTGTCTTTCCTATTGCATCTACGGAGGATCTAGATAGGCTGGAACAAAGATTGTCTGACAGAGGGTTTATGCAGAGAATGGTAAGAATCACTCAAATTGTCAAACCTACAACTACTTGCAAAATGTAAACAAACTGTGTTTGTGCGTAACTGTATGTGTGAATGTTTACAAACTACCTTAGAAATGGTTTTGAAAGAAGTCTCTAATGTTCATTAATTCTCCATTTGCAATTTTTTTTATATATATATATATATATATATATATATATATATATATATATATAGTGCCTTGTAAAATTATTCATACCCCTTCATTTTTTTCACATTTTATTATGTTGCTGGCTTATGTTAAACTACTTTAAATTACTTTTTTCCCCACATCACATCAATCTACACTCTCCACTCCATAATGGCAAAGCAAAAAATAGGTTTTTATCATTTGTGCAAATTTATTAAAAATAAAAAACTGAAAAGATCTTGTTGCATAAGTATTCATACCCTTTTCTGGGACACTCTAAAATTTAGCTCAGGGGCATTCATATTGCTTCTAGATGTTCCTACACTTGGAGTGGAGTTAAACTGTGGCAAATTAATTTGCGTCTGATTTAGAAACACACACACCTCTCAGAAAAGGTCTAACAGCTGAAAATGCATATCAGAGCAAAGACCAAGATAACTGGCTGTAGAACATTTCAGAGCTGTATGATCCATAAAATACGGAGATTGACAGACTTGAGTTAAGGCAATGATCTAGAGAAGAGTTCAGAAACAAATCTGCTGTATTGAAGGTTGACAGAAGCATGTAGCCTCCATAATGGAAGACGATTGGAACTAGGACTCTAGAAAATGTCTGCCAGCCCCCATACAAGCTGACAGAGCTTGAGAGATGAAAAGGTGAGGCAAAGATAATTGCCAAATGCAGATGTGCAAAGCTTGTCACATCAGACCCAAAAAGACTTGAGGCTGTAAAGGTACTTCAACTATGTACTGAGTTACTCATGAATACTTATGCAATGCACTCATTTCAGTGTTTTATTTTTATAAATTTGTAAAATTTAATCTCCATACACCATAATAATGACAACGCAAAAACCAGATTTGCAAATTTTACAAATGTATTAAAAATAAAACACTGAAATAAGTACATTGCATAAGTATTCATACCCTTAACTCAGTCCATAGTTGAAGCACCTTTACAGCCTCAAGTCTTTTTGGGTATGATCTATGATGTGACAAGCTTTGCACATCTGCATTTGTCAATTATCTGCCATTCTTTGCCTCACTTTTTCACCTCTCCATCTCTGTCAGCTTGGACATTTTCTAGAGTCCTAGTTGTTCCAGTCGTCTTCCATTATGGATAATGGAGGCTACATGCTTCTGTGAACCTTCAATGCAGCAGATTTGTTTCTGAACTTTCGCTAGATCATTGCCTTAACACAAGTCTGTCACTGAGCTCTTCAGGCAGTTATCTTGACCTCAGGACTTGGTTTTTGCTCTGATATGCATTTTCAGCTGTTAGACCTTTTCTGAGAGGTGTGTGTTTCTAAATCAGACTCACTCAAATAAAGCTGCCACAGTTTAACTCCACTTGATTGTAGTAACATCTAGAAGCAATATGAATGCTCCTGAGCTAAATTTAGAGTGTCCCAGAAAAGGGTATGAATACTTATGCAACGGGATCTTTTCAGTTTTTTTTATTTTTAATAAATTTGCACATATGTTAAAAACCTAATTTTTGCTTTGCCATTATGGAGTAGGGAGTGTAGATTGATGTGGGGAAAAAAACAAAAAACAAATTTAAAGTAGTTTAACATAAGGCAGCAACATAACAGTGTGAGAAAAATGAAGGGGTATATCACAAATATTAATTTTATTTTTAGTTGCCCATTACACTAGCCTCCAGTGTCAAACGACCATTAAAAAATCATAATTTACTGATTTCTGCTCAGTTACAGGAATTATTACTGGCAGTTATTGACAAAAGTTCAATTGCTTTATGTTTTTCTTTCCTGGATTCTTAGAAATATTAGAAATTCATAGAAATTATGCTGATTTGCAGGGTTATGTTGGGGGCTCTGTGGTTTCAGCCTTTTAGGGTTGAATGTGTATGCAATTATTATCATCAATAAAAACAATAAATATAAAGTCACCATTTTATTAACCAACTGCAAAATATTTGTTAAAAAAAAACATCAAATAGTCTCTTTTCAAAATGACTATAATTCCAAAAAACATAATACCACAATAGAGCAGTCCTTAGGGTCCAAAAACCAATGGCACATGACCAAGTGAAGACTAATAAATAAAATCACGTTTTTGAAATTGTAATTTTAGTATAGGAATACTAAAATGCACTTTTGAGCTGTTGTCAGGTTATGTGAGAATGTGCGTTTTTGTTTTGTTTTTGTTTTTTTTTTTGCTTTTTTTGTTTGCTTTTTTTATTCTTACCACCACAGTAAAAAACTTGGTTTTTATAGAAATCTTAAAATATAGTAGTCAGCTTTTAAAGTGGATCAAGAATTAAAGTTGTCCTAAAACAAGAACGGCTTTTGCTCTGGTTTTAGGAGAACTTTGATTAAAGGTTTTGATCCACTTCAAATGTTTGACTACTGTATATATTATATCCAAAAAGGCAAATAAAAATGTATCTACATTAGGTGCTATAACTTATATGCCCAATTATTTATTATGCTTGAGTTTGAGATTTTCAGAAGGGTTACATTTTACATGCAAGCTGTCACTGTTTTCGTGAACCTGTGCTGTTTTGTCAAACCTCAATTTCATCAGATAAACGTTTTGCACAGCACACTTCTCAGTTACTTACTTGTTTTATTATTTTACTCATTTTAAACTGCGATTTGCTTTCGGAATTAGAGTGTCTCAATAGATGTTTAATAAAAAATAAATGTTTGTTAAGCAGCAAATCAGCATATTAGAATGATTTCTGAAGGATGTGACACTGAAGACTGGAGTAATGATGCTGAAAATTTAGCTTTACATCACAAAAACAAACTAGATTTTAAAATAGAAAAGTTCCCATAAATAATTTTATAATATTGCTGTTGTTTTTTAATCAAATGTGAACATAAGAGGCTTCTTTCAAAAACATTAAAATCTGAATTGTACAGAATACAGGTCCATTTAATGCTAAAATATTACTTCAAAATTTACCTGTTGAAGGTGAACAGATTATCCATCAGTGGCGGGCCGAACATGAAGAAAACTGTATGGAGGATTTGCTCCAAGTTGTTCTCCACTGACGTCGCCCAGCAACTGAACTGGTGCGGGAGGGGAGACAAGCGAGGGATCAGGAGATCTAACGTCGGAGCGCTCATATTAGGTAAGTTCTATAATGTTGTACAAATACAAGTAACATAATTAACCCTTTTAATGCATGAATTCTAGAAAACATTATCTAGCTTTTTTATGATTTTTTATTTTAATATGATGCTAAAATTAAAATCCAGTGTTATTTAGAAAAATATTTACCTGTCCACGTATGTGGACACCATGCAACAAAGGAGTAAATTGGGACATAAAGCCACAGCTGACAATATGGAATATTGTGTTTTTTAATGCCATGTTATGCTATTTATACCAGTTTAGTTATTAAAAGCAATATTACAATATAATAACAATAAAATTATATTGTAGGAACAATAATAGGTAACGTTAGTTACATATATGAGGAACCCTATTAGCAATATAGGCAAATCATAAAAATCTAATTAAAAATTGCTGATATTAAGAACTTATATTATATTATTACTTATTATTATATTTTCATCTTACTTCTGTACTGACTCCTTGACCTGTGCTGTACCTGTTTGGCAAGCAACATGCAATTTTGTCTCCATATGTAAAGTTGCCATTTAATGTTATAAAAAATTATGTTTATATATTTGTTATATCACAATATAATACAATTTATAGCATCTCTTGAAAAAAGAGAGTAGATTTACTAGCAGATTACAGAAATTCGACTTGCAATCTGACTCCACTGTTGCGTGCCGTGGACAGTTGGTTTTTGGTGAATAAAACCTACATTTTATTCAATTTTAGTTTATAAAATACTAACATATTAAATTAAGTTAAATAACTGTCCACATAAAAGGGTTAATGGCGGAGCTGTTATTACAGCATTAGTCAAGTACTGCAATGATTTATAACAGGGTTCAAACTGGTCAAATAACGTGGCATCAGCCGTGTTCTGTAATATGTAATATTTAGAAATGTTAATAACTTAAATGAGATTTTAAAAATCTGTTAAATCCGTTAGAAATTTAGTTGCAACCAAAACGCATGGTATCTCGCTAGCTAACAGGTGAGAGTCATCGTAATCAACCGAAACAAAATGAATTTGGAAGTTATTATAAAACCGATCGCAGACATCGCACAATTAGTTTTAAAATATACACCTACCTTAATCAAATCTTCCCTCGCCATTTTTGTGTCTTCTGCACAGCACATGGTTAGGTTGAAATATGCGGGTAGAGCTTTGACTCACCTCAACTCACGTGCGTAGTTCACGTGCGCCCTCTTCTTGTTTATTAGCAGGTTGGCAAACTAGCTTTAGGTTTGTTATGCTCATTGGTTAACTTTGTCCGGTTTATTCAGAAGAACTAGATGAAGAAAAAAAAATATCTGACGTTAATTAAGTGTAAGTGGGAAAAGATTGGTTTATATTTATGAAATTATTGTAATATTTTATTTTAACTTACAGCTTCAGCTATGAGGAATCCGATCCTCCAGTCTCCGATGGAATCAGAAGCGGAAAAATACATAAAAGATTTCCTTCGCTTGGCCCCAGGGAGGATGTAATTTTTTATTGTTTTTTTTTGTATGCATGTATGTTATAAATAGTGATAAAAAGTGTATCGTTTTGTCTGCATAAAGTTTGCTATCTCGTTTTTGTATAAATAAATGTTTGCTTTGCTTATTAAATGTATTTTGTTTAATAAAATCAACGAATGTGTGTTTTATTATTAGTTGAGAGTGTGGTTTATTTATTTATTATCATATTTGGTCATTGTAACATGCATTCGGGAGGATTATAGACGTGGTGGAAGGTATTTAATTCAAATAATGGGAGGGGGTGTTTTAATAAAACGACGTCTATCCGACATGAATCAGACATTTGGCAGATGTATGAACATCTGATTAACATCGTCTAAAGAGCGGATTAGGGACGTTTTAATTCATGTACGTCTTAAATAAGTAGGCTGAGCGTCGTTCTAACATCTGGCACGGACGTCTCGGCGACGCCTGCCAGATGAGCAAACGCCCTCTGCCAGACATCTGCCAGATGAAAAAGACGACGTCGCATAGACGTCTCTGCGACGTGCCTGTGCTATCTGGGTAATCGTTCAATCTCTCTGCAAACACAAATTTAATTGTGATTTTAAAAAACATCTCTTGAAATATTAATATTCTTTTTTTTTCAGTCATGTAATTTGAATATCGAAATACTGGACTTGTTGAGAATATCACAAATGTCAAAATGTACTAGATATAAAATTACATAATTAGCTTTGGACTTTTGTGACAGATCTGCAGTTTGTCCCTTCAATTCATCCTACATACTAGGTACAGCTTTACAGTATTATACTTGTTTTATAATATAAAAATTATATTGATTTCAGCGATCAAGACTTTTATTTTGTTCTGGAGATGTGACGTCATAAGGCTGCGGCGCGCGCTCCTGCATTTGGGATTCAAACGGAGAAAAGTGTGTGCTTTTAACAACTGAAAGTGTTTGAATCAAGCCAAATCGTTTAGAGAATTGCATATAAAACTGTGAAATGATTTGTTAGCCAATACAACACTGTTATGCTTTATTTAGTGACACTTTAGTGTAGTCCCTATATAGTGAATATTTTTTCCTAACGAATTCGGTCACCGTCAGTAATGTTGATAGAAACGGATCTTTTGGAAATTCCGAGTCAACTGAATCAATCGATTCCCAAATGATTCACTGTTTTGAATCGCCGCACACTGACGACATCTGCTGCTCAAAACACTGGAAATACAACGAGAACAACAAACACTTGAAACGACAACGACTACAAACAGCAAATGTTTTCATGAAAGTGTAATCTGTTAAATGACTGCTAGGGAGCTAATTGAGACACACCCAGAGTTTTAGTGTACATTTATTTTTCTTTCTTCCAAACACAGAAAAACTCCTGCTGAAGCAGCTGAGATCCACGTGAAACACAATTATAAAGATGCCATTTATTAAAGAGGAGAGTGAAGACATGAAGATTGAAGAAACATTCAGAGTCAAACATGAAGATACTGAGGAACAAACAGGTTGGTTTTCATTTCTCAAAGCTGAACTCACTCATTTGATCCTTATTAAAATGTCCAGCTCTACAGTATCTACTTTTGATTAGAAAACAATGAAAGCGGTATTTTACCAAAGTAATTACCATGAATGTGTCGGGGCAAAAATTAAGGAGATATTTGAATTAATAATAATAAGTCCGTGTCGCAAAGATGAAGTTGACTATCTTGACTCGCCATCTGCTCACTTTTAAAGCCTAAATGCATCTTTATAAATTAGGCCTATAGCTTATGAAAGAGTTTTGTTTTCGATTTTAATTATTTCGTTTTATAGTAGGCTAGTGAAGTAATAATTTAAAGCGTATATTAATTATTGTGAAGCGCTCCTTTTTAACACCAGACATCAGAAAGCATATCCTGTTTGTTTTCTTCAAAAGCATGTTTTGTTAACGCTGTGTACACACGAACTAAGGTAGACCCTTCACAATTCTGGATGATATATTACTCTGACCGCTTTATGAGCAAAAATGAAGTTTCACATTGCACCGGCGAATGCATGTCCTATAGGCGCGCTCCAGCTTTCAATCTCCGCAAACGATTGGATATGTGCCTATTAGCACACATTATCTAGGTTAAACGATTAAACAAATATTATGATATGCTTTAAGTTTATATATAGATTTTAATTTAAATCGTGATGGCTTGAGAAGGCTAAATTGATCTGTTTGCCGTTGGTCGCATTACTTAAAAAAAAAAAAAACTTGAATTGAACAAACAAAAAATGTTCCAAATATATCTCTAAATTCACTTTATAAACTAAAGAAACGAAAATAAATGTAATCACTTTGCTATTAAAGACAGCAGCTGTGTAATGGGGAAGAGAAAGAGGAAAAAGACAGGTTCCAGTGGGACTCGGGCCAGTAGTTCTGATGAGCTGTCCGACATTTTTGCAACGAATGTTTGTTTAATAGCCTATTTAACATTGTATTTAGGCTACTTTCTTATTTAAATATATTATTTCTTTAATTTATTTGAGCGTTTTTTGTTCACTGATGTAAGTGCTAAAATAAACAGGCACGTTTGTTAATAATGTTTGAGCCTAATTTATTTTGTGTTTCAAAATTATATACATATGTATTTATATATAGGCCTATGTACACAAACGTCAGTATATATATTTATAAAACACTTCGCTACCGCTGTGGTAAAAATCTGCCTATTCAAAACTATAAGACAATTTTACCTCAGCATAGCTCCTCTTTCTCCTTACAGTTGTGGTACGTTTTCGACACATTATGCTGACAAGACAGTTACTACAAAAACTCAAGAAGCAGTTTCCTTCATCTCCACTATCAAACGACCCGTGTTTTGTGGTCACGCATTGGCTGTTGTGAAAGTACTGATAAGCACATAGCGTCATCATCGCGATTTAAAATCTTAACCCTAGTAAGGTCTTCATTTCCAGTTCATCAATTTGGTCTTTGGGGTCTATATGACCCCAACAATTGATAGAGAAATTATACAAAAAATATACATTTTTAATTATACAAATAATATATTATTTTTTTTGTTTACTTCTCATCTATTCATTAATGCTGTGTTTTGGGAGATATGAAGTACTTTTGTACCTGTTTACCACACAATTCCTCAACTACACCATAAGCTTGCCTATGAAATTTTAATTTTTTATGAAAAATTCACTTAAATTGTGATCTAAATTTAATTTAAATTGTTTTTGGATATTGATCCAGGTGTTATGTGTAGAAGTACGCCATCTCCTGGTTTGAGATAAACCTTAATTCTTTTCAGTTTAAGAAATAAATAGTTTTGACCAGCAGAGGCCAATAGAGAGCCATTCATTTTACTGCATGTAGCCAACTGTTGTATTACAACTTTTGAAATACATTTTTTGAATTTATTTACATATAAACATAATAAAGGACATTTAAAATTATAATTTTTTTTTCAAATAGTAGAATTTTTGTAGTTTTGGTGCATTTTGAAATGTCTATTTTTACATAATGCCACAGAAATTTGACAGAATGCCACCTAAATGCCACCTAAAGGATGCCACCTAAATGCCACCTAAGACATACCTAAAGGACAAGATTTGGAGTCAGAGTGTGTGTGCGTGTGTGTGTGAGTGTGTGTGAGTGTGTGTGAGTGTGTGTGTGAGAGAGAGAGAGAAAGAGAGAGAGTGAGAGAATACATGGGTGCATATGTAAGTGTGTGTTTGTTTGTCTGTGTGTGTGTGTGTGTGTGCGTGTCTTTTTTACATCACATCTATGCTCTAGTAGTAGGCCTTCATTTCTATGTGTGAATTTTCTGATTTATGCCGGATTTATAGATTTTTTTTTGACAAATGAAGAAAAAATATTGAGCTTTTTCAAATTTCCCATTCATTTCAATGTGGATCCGAAGACCAGATTAGTAAAAAAAAATAAAATACATACCTTCAGAACAATCGAATCAAGCCCGGTTTTTGTGTGTGTGTATAGACAGATTATGTAGGAAAAGTCACAAAATATTTTTCCTCTCAGATGAAGGGAACCCTTTTTTTTAATCAAGGAAACGTCGATCGGGGTCATATAGACCCCAAGGACCTATTGAGGGTTAAATATCAAACATGTTTGATTTGATCGGGGCAGCCCCGATCTGTGAGCTAGCAGATCGGGAGATGCAAGATTCGATCTTTGAACGCCTCACATTACAAGATAATCTGCGCCGAACATCGGGGCCGATCGAGGTGCTGACTTGGAAAACACAGTTTATTAATAAAAATTTAAATATGTCCTTTCTCTTTTTCTGACTCATTCATAGTCATTATTTTTTGCTGCTGCTTTTTTAAAGCACCTTCATCCCCATGTCTAAAGAGCTAATCATTCAGAACGCTAAGAGGCAATGCTGCCATTAATACCTGTAAAACTTGAACATAAGCTGTCAACAGGCCTCAAAGTCATAATAAAAGTTGTCAGTTTGTATAGTACCATGACCTGATGTGACCTAGATATCCTATTATGTAGAATCAGCAATCAATCATCATCAGGAGGCGTCACTTTATTTTAATAATAGTTGTCAATCCTTGTTACACCTACTATAAAACTTATTTCTAACATATAGAGTTGATCTATTTGTCAAAAAAGTAAACATATGAACATAGAAACTAATGAAGAGCATACATTTCCTTAAAATTATGACAGAATCGCTGGTTTACAAAGCATAATAAACTCACAGAACTGAAGCTAAATGGTCCTTGATTCTTGATTTGACTTGTATGATGTTCAGCACCACGGACAGCAGCTGATCCAGATCTCAGAGCAGCAGTGGATGTGACGACTACCAAACCAACAATAGACATCCATACATTACAGTCATGACTTTATTGTTGGTTTACTGCTGCATTTTCAAAATCTTCATATGGGGAAGTAATAGATAATCAAACTTGGCTACAAATAGTCTTTCATCATTGTATTAAATTGTCTAGAAAGTGTCAGCAATATCTAATATGTGTTAAATAACAAGCATTCCAGGTAATTCTGACATGTCTTAAATGTTGTGTTACTGCAGTAGTTTTCATTGAATAAATAAACACATTCATAATACTAAATGTTGTCCAGTTGTCAGGTGTTCACATGAAACTTTGTTGGATGGGGTTTCAAACTCACCATATATCTCCATTTTTACAAACCTATGTTTCTTCAATTCAGAGATATTTACACTATATTTGTTTAGTTTTATGGTCTACCTATTACACATACTTTTTAAAGTATTGCAATACATTTGAATATGTATGACACACAAAAATACATATATTTTTTCTTTCAAAACATTTCCTTGTTTGCTGTTGGAATAAAACAGTACATTGAGGTTATTGATTTACAGTATTTACAGGAATTTGCCCAGATTTTCAGCAACTCTAAAACAATCAGCATAATAACACTCATAATAAATTAAAAATGTATTTATCTATATGCTTTTTTCTTAGGCTATGATTAAATTTAGACCCAAAACTATATTTTATATTTAACGAATAATTATATTTTACAGTAATTATTACTTAGACGTGTCTATTTTAAATAACTATTTGCTTATTTCTGTGTTTCTTTTAATCTTCAATGTACTAGAAAAAGTTGTGTTGGGCAAATTACAGTGTTTTCATAGCAGAGGGTTCATCTGAGGGTCCTAAATAATATTTCAGATGCAATCGATGCAGGTGAGGCAGTCTGAGCTGTACACTTATTAATTTCCTAAGAAGACATCGAGTCAGACTTCAGTGAGAGAGAAGTGAACGAATAGGACTTTTATTTTGCTCTGGTGGTGTGACGTCATTAAGATTCGCCGCGCTCCTCATCTGTTGTGATTCACCTGAAGAAAGGTTCGTGGTTTTAAAGTTTTTAAATCAATGAATTAAAGCGGGGTTTTTTTACAAGTTACGTAAAATAAATGCATCATTCTTAAATATAACATTGTAATGCTTTATTTAGTGTTAGTTAAAGCGTTAGCCTTTAGTAACAGAGAAAGTTCGTCTCATTTCTCTCTCTCTATATCATGAATCAATCGTGTGATGATAAGAAGTGATGAGAGAAACTGAGAATCCGAATCATTTGAATCAAATAATTTGTGAAATGATTCAGTGATTCGATTCAGCGGCACGCGGACTACAAACGACAACAACAAACACAAACGAGTGAATCACAACCAAGAATAATTTCATTCAAGTTTTATATATTATATATGACGTACAAATAATTAAATACCAAATGTAAATTAAAACTAGCCTACCTAAATATGAACGATCTGTGTAATTTGTGTATAGTTATTACCAAATCTATTAGCTCTCACTCTGACTACTGAACTAACTGAGACGCACCCAGAGTGTGTTTAGTTTGCATTTATTTTATCTTTAATTATTCTCATCTTAAACAGGACAAACACACAGAAAAACTCCTGGAGAAACATCAGAGATCCATGTGACACACTATTATAAAGATGACGTTTATTAAAGAGGAGAGTGAAGACATGAAGATCGAAGAAACATTCAGAGTCAAACATGAAGATACTGAGAAACAAACAGGTTGGTTTTTATTCTCAAAGATGAACTCACTACAGAAATGAATGATATTTATGAACAATGTCACAGGAGTGTAGAAATGTTAAGACATTTGACAGAAGTGTTGAGATCACATGACAAATACTAACCCTGCCTTCAATATCCTGCGTTCACACTGAACATTTGTTATTATGAGATCATGCATTTATGTTGTAACAATAATATGGAAATAAGCCTTAAACATTTTTCAGTAATATTAAACCCAATATCTGCTATTATATTAAAACCATTGATAGCACTTTGGCTAATTATGCAAAAGTATCTAAGAAAGTTATTTGCACAAACCTTGAAATGTAAGTGATCACATTTGGCTACTGCATGCTAACTACATTTGTTCATTTAAAGTATTTGATAAGCAAATAAAACAGCCAGTGGACAGTAAAGCTACATCTAAATTAATCCGGATATCAATGGAAAGGTGTTTTTGTTTTTAAAAATTTCTCCATCCACACTAGCCGCTAAGCGTTTTCGAGCATTTTCCAAAAGTTTCTCATCCACACTTAAATGTAAGAAAGTGTTACATTTGCCTTTCTACGCGTACCTGAAACCTTATTAAAGCTCACTGAGACTATACAAATGGAACGGATAATACTTTTTCATGCAATTTCCTCTAGTAAGATCATTTCATTTGCCGAAAAAAAATAAAAATAATATATACATATATATATATATATATATATATATATATATATATATAGTTGTTTTAGACAATGTCGGACATACAGAAAAACAGCATAAAATAGGAGAAACAGAGCTGTAAATATAAAGCAAGTCTGACAAGAAAACAAACTAAAAAAAATTAAAAGAGAGGAAAATAATTTTGATAATATTAATATTATTAAGTGAATAAATAGATGACCGCTGTTCAGGAGCATCAGAGTGGAGCAGCAGGGCACATAGAAGGTACTATATTTCACCATGAGAACAGTATTAACCAGTGGTTCTCAAACTGATGGAGGGGGTACACAAACAAAATGCTGAGCTTTGGCTTTCATTTAATTCTATCCAGACTTTAAGTAAAATAAAGCAAGTACTTTTCACTAGCAAAATGCCACTTTTAGTATAAAAACAGGAAAATTGGAGTAAACAATAGTTTTCCTTGATAAAAATGCCATATCAGTGTGGACGGAAGGCCAAAACAGAGAGAGAGAAAGAAAAAAAAAAGTGTTTTCAAGGTTCCATTCTTGGGCCTATTTTGTTCTCTATATATTTGCTTCCCCTAGGGTCCATCTGTAGGAAGTCTGGCATCTCGTTTCATTTTTATGCAGATGATTCTCAGCTTTATCTGCACTTGAAATAGAAAGATAAAAAGTCCATAGCACCATTTTTGTACTGTCTTGAAGACATTAAACCTGGTTGGCTCTAAAAATGTTTTAAAGCTTAATGAAGAAAAGAAAAGTTGTGGTATTTGGATCCAGGGGTGCTCATGACTCTTCTCAGTTGGATCTTGGTGTTTTAAGATTATATGTGAAGCCCAATGCAAAAAATGTGGGTGTTATTATGGAGTGAAAACTGGATAAAAAGGGTAATTCAGTAATTAAAGCTAGTTGTTTCCAGTTGAGGCAATTATCCAAAGTGAAGTCTTTTCTATCTTTTAGTGAGTATGAAAGAGTTATACATATTTTTAGGTATTAACCAGGCTTCTCTCATACATTTGTAGTTGGTACAGAATGCTGCTGCTCGTATGTTGACAGGAACACAAATGAGAACATATTACACCAATTCTGGCACCTCTCCACTGGCTTCCTGTTCATTTTAGAATCGATTTTAATTGATTTTGGTTTTAGTGTTTAAATCACTAAATGGACTAGAATATTTTGACTTAATACAGCTATACACTCCAACAAGAGCACTTAGATCCACTGAGCATTTACTTTTGGTTGTTCCTGCCACAAGGTTAAAAACCGGGGGACCTAGTCTTAAAACTCATCTTTACACTTTGGCTTTTAACACAGTATGAGTGTTTAGATTTTATGATTGTGTTGGACTCTTGTCTGTTTTACAGTGGTGTGAAAAAGTGTTGTTCTTTTAATGAAGGGAAAACAAAATCCAATTCCACATGTCCCTGTGTGTGGAAAAGTGTTAAAACATAACTGTGTTTTATCACACCTGAGTTCAGTTTCTCTGGCCACACCCAGGCCTGAATCACACCTGTTCGCAATCAACAAATCATAAATACGACCTGCCTGACTTAAGTAGACCAAAAGGTCCTCAAAAGCTACACATTTTGAGATCCAAAGAAATTCAGGAACAAATGAAAATGAAAGTAATTTAGACCAGTCAGTCTGGAAAAGATTATAAAGCCATTTCTAAAGCTTTGGGACTCCAGCGAGACATTATCCACAAATGGCGAAAACATGGAACAGTGGTGAACCTTCCCAGGAGTAGCTGGCCGACCAGAATTACCCCAAGAGCGCAGCGATGACTCATCCAAGAGATCACAAAAGACCCCACAACAAAATCAACTGCTTGAAAGAGACTGGGCAAAAATGGCCTGCATGGCAGAGTTCCAAGACAAAAACCACTGCTGAGCAAAAAGAACATAAAGGCTTGTCTCAGTTTTGCCAGAACACGTCTTGATGATCCCCAAGACTTTTGGGAAAATACTCTGATGAGGGACCGACGAGACAAAAGTTTAACTTTTTGGAAGGTGTGTGTCCTATTACATCTGGCGTAAAAGTAACACAGCATTTCAGAAAAAGAACATCATACCAACTGTAAAATATGGTGGTGGTAGTGTGATGGTCAGGGCTGTTTTGCTGCTTCTAGACCTGGGGTACGTTTCCCAAAAGCATCGTTAGCTAACTATGATCGTAAATGGAACCATGAATTTTGCTGTCTACCAGTAAATCCTGAAGGACAATGTCCGGCCATCTGTTCGTGACCTCATTGCAAGTTATCAAAAACGCTTGATTGCAGTTGTTGCTGCTAAGGGTGGCCCAAACAGTTAAGCTTAGGGGGCAAACACTTTTTCACACAGGGCCATGTGGGTTTTGATTTCCCTAAATAATAAAAAAAGCTTCATTAAAAACTATGTTGTGTTTACTTTGGCTATCTTTGATTAATATTTACATTTGTTTGATGATCTGAAACATTAAAGTGTGATACATGCAAAAAAAGAAGATAAAAAAAAATCAGGAAGGGGGCCAACACTTTTCCACACCACTGTATGTGTTTATTGTTTTAAATTTAGTATGCTTGTACAGCACTTTAATAAACACTTGTTGTTTTTAAAAGTAATTTAAATTAAATAAATAAACTTTGACATTGACCTTAGTGCTGGGGGTAAACGATTATTTTTAAAACGATTATTCTGGCGATTATTTTATCGAATAGTCGACTATTCTAATGACTAATTAGATGATTTATCTTTTTTTTTTTTTTTTTTTTTACATAGTTAGAAGTTTCCTCCTAAAAGATGCTCCCAAATGGAAGTTGTGCTGGTGTGGAATGCTAGCTCCATCTTGCAGAGACTGCATATAACTATACCGTTACGTTTCTGGCTGTGTTTAAAATATTCCCACACCTTTGAGGTAGGACGGCGAGTTGTTTTCTGATGACAGGGCTTGACATTAAGTTTTGACATGTGCTTTTCCTTCGGACAAGTAAATCAGACATTCACTTGTCCGAGTAAAAAAATTAATTGTCCAAGGCAAAAAAGAGCCTTTTTTTGCCGTAAATTAATCTTTTCTGAAGCAACAGTCTCAAAACTGCTCTATAAGGTCTTACTTTAATCAGAATATTTGTGATATTTGCCTTAAATTGATTCTAGGACACTTTTTAACTTTATTTATCTAACCTTACTAAATGTGTTATCATTTATATTAAATTCTGAAATTGTATCAATACATTCAATTAGAATAACTAGACCAGGGCTGCTCAACCCTGCTCCTGGAGATCTACCTACCTGCAGATTTTTGTTCCAGCCCTGCTCCAACACACCTGTCTGTAATTATCAAGTGCTACTTAAGAGATTAATTAGCTGGTTCAGGTGTGATTCTTCAGGGTTGGAGCTGAATTTTGTAGGATGGTAGATCTCCAGGAACAGGGTTGGGCACCCCTGAACTAGACTCTGTATGGTTACCATTCAGATTAAATCCGTATCAACAAACTCCATCTTTCCACTGCACAGGAAAAACCCAGTCTGCATCGAAAATGCAAATGTATTTACTTAGACTGTTTAATGAAGATAAGAGGTTCCAAAAAATGCTTTTACACAGTAAAACTGCAAATACATAAATAATGTTATAAGATTAATGTTGTACTTTTTTAACATATAAATCTAAAATGATGAAAAAATGCATTACTTTTAAATATGAAACGAACCACCAATGGGTGGCAGTAAGTCACTGTCTTAATAAATGAATCACGGATTCAACCATAGACGGATTCAACCAGTTCGTTCACTGACTCACCTCATTCATTAAATGCTAAATCATTCAGTATTGAAACACCGCTGTGTTTGTCAGATTTGCGATTGTTCTGCTGCTTATTTCGTTAACAAAAACAGTCAGTGATTTGTCTAAAAATGTAAGTCAGTTAATATTAGTGATTATTAAATACTAGTTTATTGAACTATTGTTGTATAAAATCAATGTCACGTTTGCAATCGTAATGTTGCTTACCTATATAATATGTTATACAATATTTATCTTTTTTTCTACCGCAGTATGTTTGTTTCTTTGTGTATGCTGTTACGCCTATTAGTTTTAAAATTTCCGTGAGTCAGATAGGCTGCACGAGCTTGATCCTTGATACTGTCCGTTTTCAGTCACCGTTTACACTGTAATTAATACACTCAGAATCATTCTCACCAAAGTTTCGGTGCTACGCTAGTTACGCTAGTCGAGCCCTGCTTCTGTGACATGTATTGCTTGGGAGTGCAGGCTGCTGAACCTGAGAAGTGGACGGAGTTTCGTTATCCATGCTGCTTTGTTTTGGTCGCCAACATGCGTCTGGTGAGTGGGCGTGATGTGTCGACTACTGGATTTGACGTCAACGTTTTTTTTAGAACCGAGTCGTCGACGTCATCGACGCGTCGCTGCAGGCCTAATTGACCTAGCAGGTCAGTGTAACAACCCGTTTTTTGATCGGCTAACATAATTGCCCCATTTATAAAACCTCAGAAAGAATTGTGTGATGAATTTTTCATCTGACAGTTGAGATCGGAGGTTTATCCCCTTTTTTTTTCTTTTTTCTTTTTAAATTTGTTGGATTTTATTCCCTAGGTGACAAAAATGGTACAGAAAAATTGAGATCAGTCTGTATATAGATTATATATATAGATCCTAAACTCTGTCATTAGATTTTCTAGGTTTTTTATTAATTGTATAATGGCCAGCCTAATCTCTGTAGGGTACCGGCTGAGCAGGATCAGGTTAGGACACCCTGGTATAGGATCTAGCATACATGCTGTAGGAGCCTATGTGTTGATGTGAATGTATTTTGGGCTGTTACCACTTGGGGGCAGTATGTGCACATAGGGTTTTTAAGTCGGTGTTTCATTCACGTAGAGTTAGCAGGCTTGAGAGAGGGAACGCATACAGTTTTTACCACACACATGCACTTCAGGACGCTAAGGTATTCACCATTATTAATCGTATGTATTTCCATTATGTTAAATAAAGTGAACTTAAACTAGAATGGGAAGCAAGACTGGACATTGGTTGTGTGCGTAAAACGTGCGTTGAGATGCCAAGCCTACGGCAACAAGCTGCTGATACATTAGTAAAAACTTAGTTCCCGTTGGATTGCTGAGTGGCTTGAATGGATTATACGTGGATCGCTATTGGAGTGGATTTCCGTATAAACGCCAAATGTGGAAAGTGAGCGAGGATTGAAGGAACGTGCTTGCTGTGATTGAGTTTGCAACGCTGACACGGGCGGACAACAAGGAAGACCGGTGGGTGCTGTTTATGTTGTTTAAAGGCTTCATGTAATGGAATGTGAAGTTTTAGATCAAACGGAGACATGCTGTGCTGATAGTTTGTGCTGGATGTGTTGTTCATGGATGGAAAGGAAGAATCCGGTTGTGAAATGGCAGCTGATGTTGATGGTGGAAAGGTTGTTACGGAAAACGTTGCAAATGATAATGGTGCTGTTAATGAAAATGTGTCGCAAAAGAGAGTGAGAAAAATGACTGCAAAGGGGGTTGCGTTGCTCTTTGAAAATTTGCAAAAGTCTAGAAAACAGAAGTTGAGTCAAGTAAACAAAATCAAACAAAAGGTGAATGATATCATTTCTCTTAAAACCACAAGTGAAACTGTACCAAATGTTGAAAAGCAAATGAAGAAGTTTGTCAAATATTGTGAAGAAGCTGAAGATTTGCATAATTCAATTGTGGAAATGCCAATACCTCAGGATGAGTTTGATAAGCAAACCAAATGGTTCAATGCTAAAATGGCTGAAAATCTACGTTTTCAAAAGGAAATTACAGAATGGTTGTCTGATGCTGGAAAGTCGTGGAGTGTGGATAAAGCCTGTGATGCTTCATCTGCAGTAAGCAGTGAAATAGGACCTGATGACAGTATTTCAAATGTGTCTACCAAACAATCCCAACGTAGTAAAGTGTCAAAAGCTTCAAGTACTTCAAGTTCGACTTCTTCTGCACAGATAAAAGCAATGGCAGAAAGGGCTGCATTACTACAACATGCTGCTGCTATGGAGAAGAGACATACTTTAGAAGAGGAAGAGGAAAGACTTCGCATTCAAAGTGAAAGACTCAAGAGACAAAAGGAACAACTCATGATGAATGCAAAAATAGCAGCCACCGATGCAAAGTTGTCAGTTTTAAAAGCCAGTGATGTTGGAAGCAGCAAAAAGGCATCATCTGATGACTCAAAGAGTAAAAAATTACACTCATCGAAACCTGATTTACAAGTACATCTTCCTGGTAATTCAACTCAAGTTACTATGCACTGTACAACTACACAACAAGCTGCAGGCATACAGGATGGCACAGCTGCTGTTCAAAATAATCCAGTCTCTCATTCCCAATTACAAGATCATTCTTTGCAATCTCATGTCCATCCACAAACTGATACAGGACAAAGTATTTTGTATAACATCATGCAGCAACAGGCAAATATAACAGCTCAGCTTGTGCACAGGGGGGACATGTCTTCTTTACCTCCTCGAGTAATTCCAATCTTTGATGGAGATCCCTTACAGTTTGCTGCCTTCATTCAAGCCTTTGAGCATGGAATTGAAAGAAAGACCACAAATGCGCAGGATTGTTTGTATTATTTAGAACAGTACACTAGAGGACAACCAAGAGAGTTGGTCAGAAGTTGCCATCATATGTCAGCAGAACAAGGATTCCGTAAAGCCAAGAATTTGTTGAAGGAACACTTTGGTCATGAGTTAAAAATTACTGCAGCCTACATGGAAAAGGCTTTGAACTGGCCTGTAATAAAACCTGATGACATTAGTGGTTTGCAAGCATATGCTTTGTTTCTGAGAGGGTACTGCAATGTAATGGTAAACTTGCAGTATATGGATGAGATTAATGTATCATCGAACCTTAAGGATGTCATGATGAAACTACCTTATCGACTTAGGGAGAAATGGAGAACCACAGCTTGTGAATTGCAAGAACGGAATGGTTGTAGGCTTAAGTTGACAGATATGGTGGACTTCATTGAACATCAGGTTAAAATTCTCACTGATCCTCTCTTTGGAGATATTAAAGACACACAAGCACCTATATCCCACAAAGCCAAAGTCAAGTCTCTACCTTACAGTAGTAGGGGGCGAAATTCAGCTACAGTTGCTGTAGTCAACACTGTTGAAAGGTTTCAGTCTAAGGTCAACTCATCACAGGACAGTTTTTCATCCTGTTATGCATGTAAAAAAACTCATGTCTTGGAGAAGTGCCCTGAGATTCAGAAAATGACTCACAGACAAAAGATAGATTTCTTGAAAAATCATGGAATTTGCTTTGCTTGTTTAAAATTTGGACACCTTAGCAAACACTGTACAAATGGTCAGATTTGTAGCATGTGTAGTCAGAAGCATCCTACTATTCTGCATATTTCAGCTAAGGGTAAACCCATTGAGGAGAAGCAAGTTAGTAATGCTCTGGTGCAGACCTATGCTCATATTGGGGTCGGAGAACAGGATTGTTCTTTGTCCATTGTGCCTGTGCATGTAAAATCTAAGCTTGGAGATTTTGCAGTAACAACATATGCTTTCTTGGATCCAGGGAGCACTGCCACTTTTTGTACCGAAGGGCTTATGCGGAAGCTGAAGATGACTGGAAGAAAGAAGTGCATATTGCTTCGAACAATGGGGCACGAAAATGTAGTAAATACATCTGTGCTCACTGGACTGGAGATTTCAGGAGTATCTGAAGGTAAATTCATGGATTTGCCAGAAGTCTTTACCCAGAAGACAATACCTGTAAGTAAAGATAATGTGCTTGATCCAGAAGATCTAAGGAAATGGAAGTATTTGGATGATGTCAGAATTCCAAAACTGGATGCTGAAGTTGAATTGTTAATTGGCACAAATGCTCCAAAACTCTTAGAACCATGGAAGATCATCAATAGTGAAGGTCAAGGACCCTATGCCATCAAGACCCTATTGGGGTGGGTCATAAACGGTTTTGTGAAGGAAGCAAATGATAGACGGAAGATTGGCTTTCAGTCAGTCACTGCTAATAGGATTTCTGTTACCAAGCTGGAAGAACTATTGGTTGCTCAGTACAATCATGATTTCGGGGAGAAATCTTCAGAGGATGATTTCAAAATGTCTAGAGAAGATCAAAGGTTTATGGAGATAATGGAACAGTCAATTAGCATCGAAAATGGTCACTATTGTATCGACCTGCCCTTCAGAAAGAATGATGTCATCATGCCTAATAATAGGTGCCTTGCAGAACAACGCTTGAAGGGCTTGAAAAGGAAGTTCAGTCGTAACCAGGAGTTTAAAGAGGAGTACACCACCTTTCTAGCTGATGCTATCGATAAGGGGTATGCTGAAGCAGTACCACAAGAGCAGTTATTTCGAGATGATGGTAAGGTGTGGTATATCCCACATCATGGAGTATACCATCCTAAAAAGAAGACCATTAGAGTTGTCTTTGATTGCAGTGCATTTTTCAAAGGAGTGTCCTTAAATTCACAATTGCTACAAGGCCCAAATCTCACCAACACATTGTTGGGTGTTTTGACCAGGTTTAGACAAGAACATGTGACTTTGATGGCAGACATTCAGGCCATGTTCCACCAAGTAAAGGTGTCACAGAAAGATGTGGATTTTCTTCGTTTTCTATGGTGGCCCAACGGTGATATCACGCAAAGCTTCAAAGAATACCGAATGAAAGTCCATCTGTTTGGAGCTATTTCATCACCAACCTGCAGCAATTTTGCTTTGAGAAAACTTGCAGAAAATTACAAGGATTGCTTTCCAACCAAAGTCTTAAATTCTATCCTGCATAACTTTTATGTAGATGACTGTTTATTATCTGTTCCCACAGAAGGGGAGGCACTTCAAATGGTCAAAGACTTAACTGCAGTCTGTTCCAAAGGAGGATTCCAGTTATACAAATGGATAAGTAATAGCCGTAAGGTGTTAGCAAATATTCCAGAAGAGTGTCTGTCAAAATCAACGAAAGATCTCAACCTGGATAAAGACAATCTACCTGTAGAAAGAGCGCTTGGGTTGCATTGGTGTGTGGAATCTGATGCATTCATGTTCAAGATTGCTGTAAGTGAAAGACCACACACAAGACGAGGCATTTTGTCGGTGGTGAGTTCTATTTATGATCCCTTGGGATTTCTTTCCCCTCTAATACTTCCTTCCAAGTTGCTGTTACAGGAATTGTGCAAAAGAAACATCGGATGGGATAGCGAAATGCCACAAACCCTTTCACATCAATGGTCTGAGTGGCTGCAAGATCTCAACAAGGTAGCCATGATGAAAGTTGACAGATGTATCAAGTCAGAGGATTTTGGAATGATCAGAACAGCTCAGCTGCATCACTTTTCAGATGCAAGTCAATGTGGTTATGGAACTGTTTCCTACTTGCGTCTGGAAGATGAAACTAAAAGGGTGAGCCTTTCCTTTATGCTTGGAAAATCTAGAGTTGCTCCTTTGAAACAAATAACTATACCAAGACTTGAACTTGCAGCTGCTGTTTTAGCAGTCAGAATTGACAAGATGCTTAAGAAGGAAATTCAACTGGATCTAGATAAGTCAGTGTTTTGGACAGACAGTCAAACTGTACTCAAGTATATTGCCAATGATGCCAAAAGGTTTCATACATTTGTAGCAAATAGAGTATCGGTCATCAGGGATGCAACAGAGGTTGTACAGTGGAGACATATTGGTACAAAATTGAATCCTGCTGATGATGCCTCTAGAGGCATGTCTATTGAAAACTTCTTGAAATCCAGCAGATGGATACAGGGTCCAGATTTTCTGTTAGAAGCTTCAGAAGAATGGCCACTATCCTCTTTTGACCGAGCCTTGATGAATGATCCCGAGGTAAAAAAAGATACAGTGGTAAATGCTGTCATTTCAAACTGTTCTGACAGTGCTACTCATCAACTCTTGAACTACTTTTCTGATTGGACAAAACTGAAAACGGCAGTGGCATGGATTCTAAAGTTTAAAGATGTTCTTTTAAAGCTCAAGCAACACAGAAAATACATTCAGTCCTCATTCACTTTTGGAACAAACAATTCTACAGTAGAACAGGACAAAGTTAAAGAGGAAATGAGAAGGTTTCGAACTGGATTCTATGGTCAAAGTCTCACACTAGATGATCTTTCTCGTGCAGAATCAGCAATTATTGGATTTTCTCAACTTGAAGCATTCAAACAAGAAATTTCTTCTTTGCAAAGTGGAACATCTGGAGTTAAAAGGTGTAGTAACCTTTACAAACTTGATCCAGTATTGATGGATGGTTTACTTCGGGTGGGTGGAAGACTTAGTAGAGCAGCAATGCCCGAGGAGACAAAAAGACCAATTATTCTACCGAAAGAACATAATGTATCCAAACTTATCATGCAACATGTTCATAGACAACTGGGTCATGCGGGGAGAAACCACATGTTGTCAACTTTACGAAAGAGATACTGGATTATCAATGCAAACTCTGCTTGTAGAAAAGTAATCTCTAAGTGTGTTGTGTGTCGACGTTTTCAAGGCAAATTTGGGGAACAAAAAATGGCTGACTTGCCAAAGGAAAGGATCATGTCAGATTTTCCTCCCTTTTCCAACACTGGTGTGGATTACTTTGGACCTGTTGATGTGAAGAGAGGTCGCAGTGTTGTTAAAAGATATGGAGTTTTGTTTACCTGTATGGCCAGTCGAGCAGTACACCTTGAAGTAGCCTACTCTTTGGATACAGATTCCTGCATAAATTGCATTCGTCGTTTTATGTGCCGTCGTGGCCAAGTACTGCAGTTAAGATCTGATAACGGCACTAATTTTACTGGAGCAGAGAAAGAGCTTAGAAATGCTTTGAAGAGTTTGGATCATGATAAAATTCAGCGTACCTTTCTATCAGAAGGAATAAAATGGACCTTTAATACTCCCGCAGGATCACATCATGGAGGCGTGTGGGAGAGGCTCATTCGTCTTGTAAAGAAGGTGTTGCACTCCACACTTCGACAACAATGCTTGGATGATGAGGGCTTTCACACTATTCTTTGTGAAGCTGAAGCTATTCTTAATGACCGTCCCATCACAAAGCTTTCTGATGATCCGAATGACTTGGAAGCACTCACGCCGAATCATATCTTGCTGTTGAGATCAAAACCATTTCTTCCTCCAGGACTTTTCCGAAAGGATGATTTGTATATCAGACGTAGATGGCGACAAGTCCAATATTTGTCTGATTTGTTTTGGAAAAGGTGGATAAGGGAATATCTTCCACTGTTACAGGAAAGACAAAAATGGAGGAAGCCACATAGAAACTTCAATGTTGGCGACATAGTGGTAATCATGGATCCAACTGCTCCACGTGGTTCCTGGTCATTAGGCAAAATCACTCAGACATATCCTGATAAGAAGGGATTTCTCCGCTCTGTACAACTGAAGACGAAAACAGGATTACTGGATAGACCGGTTTCCAAAATCTGCCTGTTGTTAGAAGAAACAATGGACTGATCGTCAAAGAAGTAGTACACATACACCATTTTTGGCTCCTTTGATAATTTAAGAGATTAATTGTAGTTACACACCAACAATTATGGGGCCGGTGTGTAGGAGCCTATGTGTTGATGTGAATGTATTTTGGGCTGTTACCACTTGGGGGCAGTATGTGCACATAGGGTTTTTAAGTCGGTGTTTCATTCACGTAGAGTTAGCAGGCTTGAGAGAGGGAACGCATACAGTTTTTACCACACACATGCACTTCAGGACGCTAAGGTATTCACCATTATTAATCGTATGTATTTCCATTATGTTAAATAAAGTGAACTTAAACTAGAATGGGAAGCAAGACTGGACATTGGTTGTGTGCGTAAAATGTGCGTTGAGATGCCAAGCCTATGGCAACAAGCTGCTGATACACATGCATTACATATGTACATGTTTTGATGTTAATTGTTTTGTGCCATTAAACTGAGGTTAACTTTTATTCATTTTTTCCCACCTTAGACCTAACAGCTCTGAAAGAGGAGAGAGAAGTACTGAATGAAACTGAAGAGAAAGATCAGTTTGAGAATCTTCATGCTTTTGTGTCTGGAGAAAAATCTTTTTGTTCATTAGAGTCTGAAAAGACTTCTACACAAAAAAGAGCTCAAACTACAAACCTTGAAGTCCACCAGAAAATGTACACTTCAGAGAACCCTTTTACCTGCCAACAGTGTGGAAAGAATTTAACTCGAAAAGGATGCCTTAACAGACACATAAGACTTCACACTGGAGAGAAGCCTTAAAGTCCACCAGAAAATTCACACTAAGGAGAACCCTTTTACCTGCCAACAATGTGGAAAGAGTTTCACTCAAAAAGGACACCTTACCACACACATGAGAATTCACTCTGGAAAGAAGCTTCACACCTGCAAACAGTGTGGAAAGAGTTTCAATCAAAGTGGAAACCTTGAAGTCCACCATGGAGAGCCCTTTTACCTGCCAGTGGTGTGGAAAGAGTTTTAAACTAAAAGGAAGCCTTAACATTCACATGAGAGTCCACACTGGAGAGAAGCCTTACTCATGCAAACAGTGTGGAAAGAGTTTCAATGAAAAAGGAGCCCTTAACAAGCACATGGACTATGGACAATGCGTTTGCTCTGTCTACAGTGTAAGAACTTCACATTGGTATATCATGAATTGAAAAGAGATCTCACAGGAAGTGCAGTTTTTTGGTTGAAGCACAATAAAGGACATTGTTAGCATTTTTAACATCACCGTTTCGGGCTACAACTACAACCCTTGTTCCCTGAGAAAGGGAAGGAGACACGAGGACATACAGAGACAGGCTCCTCCTTGGGCTCTGTTCATCATCCTCCTCCCGGATGTCCATTCTCCTCCTTCTGTTGTTCCATCAGTGCAAGGATGCGCCTTCCAGAAGGGGGATGATATGCCAGGAATATGGACCTGTTTTTGTTTCTGTGTGCCCTTTTTTGGTCCCGTTCCTTTCCTTTAGCCCAGTTAGTCATTCTGTGCACCTGTGTTCCTCAGTTACCCCATATATTAAAATCAAAGTCTGTGCATTCTGTCTCTGTTGGGTCTCTATTGTCCAATACGTCTGTCTTCCCTATTTCCTTGTGTGGATTACCCTGTGTCTTTGAACTATAATAAACTCTGTTCCTTTTATCTACGTCTCCGTCGTTCCTCCCAGCACAGTATCGTGACATCAGTGTGTTCAAGTATTGGAGCAATTTTATTAATCACTGTCACACCCCCCGTCAACCACAACACACTACACCACATCCAGCATTCAGTGCACTATAGCAATGCAAGGGGGCCTAGTAATGAGTTCAATTTGTGGTGTCCGAGACAAATTACTACTGCTCATGAAGAACACACTGCCAGATTGAAATACACAGTATGATGTCACAATGACAGAGTCATTAGCATAAAAAAGAATGTTTGAAATCTTTGATCTTCAATTGAAGCTTCTGAATGACTCTTGTGCAGATTTAAGCCTCAGATTTCTCTCTTAAACACTCACTCTAGTAAAAGTTTTCTTCCTACTTACGAGGAAGCGCTAGGGACCAGAAATAAATTCTAGGGCCGCCAAATTCTTTGGCTGGTTGGTGGATGCAGGAGGCCCCTTTAGCATCCTAAATGCTGGGTGTGGTGTAGTGTGTTGTGTTTGGTGGAGGGTGTGATACAGTCATTGACAAAAGAGGTGCGGAGCTGTATTCTCCCCAATCAAATGAACAGTAATGGTTTATAGCAGGGGTCCACAAACTAAGGCCGGCTGGCCGAATGCGGCCCACCCCCACATTTGGACCGGCCCTCTGAACAATGCCAGAGACATATTTTGAAAATGAAAAATGAAAATTAGAGGTTGTAAATATATGTTTTACTTTTATCATATCGGTATTTGATTATAAAGGTTGGCTTTCAAACTAAAATTTCCCTCAGTTATTATCATATAGCCTAATTATTTGTTAAATTCACCTACAGATTGGTACATTTAACATACTGTGTCATCGCAATTGAACAGGTGATGCGTGAAGCAGCTAGAAAATTCAGAGTGATGACAAAATGACTCAATAACATTTGAGGTGAAACTAGCACTGCTTGTGGGACAGGTGCGAAAGCAAGACTTCACTCATCTCCCAGTTACCCAAAGTTTTCAGCTGAGAACCCAGTGGCCCCATTTCCACTTGAAAAGTCTGTGGAAGTGCTGAAAATGATGAAGGCAGAGTTTGACGTGTGATTCAAAAAACACAGTGGGTTCTTGAATCGATTTTGCTTCACAAGCCTCTCAAGGCTGGTGTTCTCTCGGTTGGTTGTTCATCTTTTTCTTCTACACTTTTTCCTTCCACTCAACTTTCTGTGAACATGCTTGGATACAGCACTCTGTGAACAGCCAGCTTCTTTGGCAATGAATGTTTGTGGCTTGCCCTCCTTGTGAAGGGTGTCAATGATTGTCTTCTGGACAACTGTCAGATCAGCAGTCTTCCCCATGATTGTGTAGCCTAATGAACCAAACTGAGAGACCATTTTGAAGGCTCAGGAAACCTTTGTGGGTGTTTTGAGTTTATTAGCTGATTGACATGTCACCATATTCTAATTTGTTGAGATTTGTTGTGAATTGGCGGGTTTTTGTTAAATGTGAGCCAAACCATCACAATTAAAAGAACCAAAGACTTTAAGCTACTTCAGTCTGTGTGCATAAAATTTATTTAATACACAAGTTTCACAATTTGAGTTGAATTACTGAAATAAATGAATTTTTCATGACATTCTTATTTATTGAGATTCAGCTGTATATCTTTTGAAAATAAATTATCAGTTGTCAGTGTGGTGCCTAACAAAATAAACTATTCTAGCATTAAAAGGTAGAATAAATACAAGTAAAATCATAATAAAATAATACTACTACTACTAGTCAGTCCGGCCCATCTGTCAGATGCCACTACTAGTAGTCAGTCCGGCCCATCGGTCTTTCTTTAATAAACCGACTGGCCCCCCATTAAAGAAAAGAAAAAATATTTGCCCCTCTCAGAAAAAAGTTTGGGGACCCTGCTCTGGCGTGATGTGTGGACAGCAGTATGCACATATTAAGATGTCCTGCAGAGTCTTGAAGAAGATGGCCTGCTGGATATCTCCAGAGAACAGGGACCATCACTCCCTTCACACTGAGGGAAATATGAGCCCCCAGCAGGTGTAGGAGGTGGGACTTCTACATAACAACATTCACAAGCCTGATAATGTAGAGGTAGGAATGATTTTCATTTCTCTCATTTATGATGATACAGATAGTGTGCAAATGTAATTCGATATTTTTAATGATTAAATGCTTAATCCCTAGGATGTGGATGTTGACATAGACTGGGAGAGTGCCATCTTCCATGAGGAATCATTTACACAAAGTGGAGTTGATTTTACTCGTGATGTACTGCAATACTTAATCATTATTTCTGTCCTTGGAGTGGTGATATTTAGTATAACAGCACTGTGATGGTTCACATTCGATATCACTTTGCTTGTCTGTTCATTACTACTCTGTTCATCGCTAATAGTTGAATTTTTTCAAACAGTACTCTTTTTTACAGAGTACACATATTCTTACATCATTAATTTCAAATGAATTATTATAGGTCATGGGTCGGAGGGAGAAGCAGATTTATTAGATAAGACAAGGATCAAAAGACAGGAGTCTTACGCATTATAAAAGAACGGCCTTGCTTGATTGATTTACTTTTTTTGTGACATCTAGTGACAACACCTGGTGACGTTTTGTGCTGCTAATTAGCATTTTGCAGAAGAGCAGACAAACGTCTTGCTAAAGTGGTGAGTAAATATTTCATAATCAAACATAATATCGCTTGAAAATACCATTTTACACATATAATGAATTGACAATCTGTCTGCTAATCTTCAACATTTTTTACTGTAAACTATACTTATAAGGATCTAAAGTAGTCAGCATTTAAAGTGGATCAAAACCTTTCATCAAAGATGTCCTAAAACCAAAACAATACTCATTCTTGTCTTACGACGACTTTGATTAACTTTTTTGATTCCCTTTTAATGTTGAGTACTATATTGCAATGATATGATATCTTGTGGCACAAGATCTTGTGATTTCCAAGTGGTTCAATTTGGGCCTTGAAAAATAAAAAGAGGAAGCAACCAGATAATAACAAAGTGCAACTTTACACTGTAATTATATAAGTACGTGACAGATTTCACTGCCTGTAAATTTGGGCCTATGTTGACCAGTCATTGACATGTCTACTCATTTGGCCCTTAGAAGAATAAAGTTCCTTATTAATAAAGTGCAGAATATCTCGTTAACTATGTGCCATACACCAATCGATTCTCTGCAATCACGCTTCCCTAAATTATATTTGGAGGCCGATAGCCGATATATAGGCTGATAAATATTTCTTTCTGAGAATAATTGCAAAAACAACAGGCAAACACATACAGTGAACAACTGATTTTATTTTAAAACTCTAAGTTCAAAAAAGTTTGAATAGATCTCTGGTCTATAGTTACTATTCATTTCTATGGCCAACTTTATTTGACATAAAATTCATTGCTTGACAAAAAAACAAAACATAAATAAAGCAACAAAGTCACTGAACACCATTAGTTGCATAATCAAAATATGAATCAAACAAAAACATTTGCAATATCTAAATAAAATGTTAATTCTGATACAGCAGGACTTCAGGGCTCACAAAATTTCAAAATCTCTGGTAGCCCTTCGGCAGGTACTCTTCAGATTTTGGAAGCCCGAAAATTATTTTAACTTCAATACACAAATATCAACAAATATCAAGGAATGAATTCTGCAGAATTTTTAAATATCAATTTAAGGCGATGTTTGACCCTTGTAAAGAGCTGCACAAGTAAAATAAACAGTATGAGTGTGGTTGGACGATGTACGGAAATATTAAGCCATAAAATGACAAAAAAAAAAAAAAAATCGTATACAATGGCATTTCAGCCTTTATACCATTAAAAGGGATTAATCAAGTTTCTAATGTATTATATTTATTTAAAACATAAATATAAATGTCTTAATTGTTTAGATTTTTAGAAAGCACATTAACTTCTTTCACATTACAGCTCTATATGTTTGCTGCATAAAAACATGGGTCGATATTTGACTAAAAACAGCTAAAAATTTGGACGTGCAAATTAATTCTTTGTCACACTTTAGGAGCGCTTAAATATTAGTATCGGCTGTACACAACGCAGCATTATTGCTGTTTTATCAGGCATGAAATGAAAATGCCGACGACACGTTTCTGAGGACAGTCGGTTCCCTTCAGATACATTCATTTAAAGACATTAGTGCCGCGTTTTGACTTTAAAACGTGCAGCGTGCATATTTATTCAATGACATCATTGCCTCTTAAAAGTTTTATCCAGCCCTATCACAATTCTTGTCTTTCTGTCTCCAAATGTAAGGCTTCTTAAAATTATAATTAGCCCTCTTCTTTTACTATTTAACCCTTATGCGGTCTTCGGGGTATTTTTTTTTTTTTTTACCCCAAATGGCTTTTGCTAAAAATAAAAAAGTTATTTTTGTCCAAGAGTTATAAGACTTTGTAAAACTGTCAACACTTTCTGGATCTACAAATAAAAAATAAAAAAGTTGGAATGATAGCATGATTTTATGTTGGTGTAAAAAAAAAGTCACACTCATGGTCTTTGGGGTCTCTGCAACAAAATGCAATTTTGTAACAAAATAATAGTTAATTTTTTTTTCCTGTTTATTAATGTTTTTAGGAGGATTTATGATATTTTTTAAATTTTATATAATTAATACATATTTTTATACACAATTTTTTGTATATATACTTTTTATTCAAAATTCACTTTATAAAAGACCCACGTCTAACTTTCATTCATGGGGATAACATGGATAATTTCACATGGTTTAGTTTAGGATTTTTGCACATCTTTTGGAAAATCCTGTTTTAAAGGAAAAAAATAATAATTTTACCACTAGATGGCTGCAGTGCTTTATGCTATTTGACCAACTGAAAGGTATCTTTTCACAAGTTTTTTTCAGTTGAGATCATATCTTCATATTATGAAATACACAGGACACACACAAATACATTTGTGAGACCATCAAAACTGCTCTATTATAATTTTTTCAAATAAAAAAAAAACATTTGCTGTAGTTGCATTCTTATGTTCATATTGTGTACTGCTACTCAATATGTAATAGAACTTATTTGTTTCAGTGCAAAATAATGCTGAACTTTGACAAAAAATAAATTTCATAGTTAGAATTGTGACTTCATAATTTGTAGCTTTGAACTCAACTGAAACAATTTATGAAAAGATTTCTTTCTGGTGGGCAAATAGCAAATAGTGGAGCTCTGCCGCCATCTAGTGGTAAAAGTGATTATTATTTTTACTTTTAAAACTGTATTTTCCAAAAGATGGGCAAAAATCTTCACCAAACCATGTGAAATGTGGGTCTTTTATAAAGTGAATTTTACATTAAAAAAAAACAGTTTTTGTATAAAACCCATTTAAAAATATATTTATCTATTATTTATATTATATATATTTAAAAATATATAACTAACCTACTAAAAACTGCTAAAAACTTTAATAAACACAAAAATATTTTTATTTAAACTATTATTTTGGTACAAAATTACTTTTTGTTTACGGTACCGCGGTAAAAAAGAACCCCGAAATTCTCGAGTGTGATTTTAAAAAGAGGACAGGTTAACATATGAACAACTTTTTATGGCCTTAATTTGATATATTTGATTTTTTTTTTTTTTTTTGTCAACTACTGGCCTAAGCCAGTCTTTAAATCTTGTGTCCTCCAGCCAGAGGTTCGAAATTTGCATTTCCCCAAATTTAATTTGCGCACGCATGATATCCCTCAGGTCCTACCTCTCAATGCATAAATAAATAAATCCATGCAAATTTTAGAAGAAAGGCCTGCACTTAACACAAATTGACAATGTATCTAAAAAAATGGTCTCGAAAATTTTATACCTCGTCAGATGACGTTTATTACTTTTTAATGCCCTTAATTTTGGCTCATTTCATTTACTACCTTTTACAACCCCGCAGACACCATGGCAAACAAAGTAACTAAATGGCTGTTATGGTCCATCAATCTGTTAATTGGAGGAGCGGAAGTCCTCAGAAATAGCGAACTTTTAACAATTAATTGCGCAGCTCTAATGTAAACACTGCAAAATGTTGCGAGGATATTGTTACGTTTCGCGAGATCTGGTGTCACGAAATCCCGCCACATCCCTAGATGGCATGTCATGACGTGCACAGAATGCGCTTTTGTGTTGTGCGTGTGTGTGTGTGTGTGTGTGTGTATATATATATATATTGAGACTTTAAATTTTTTCGGTAGTTACCAGCCCTACTTGTGACACAGAATGAGTTCGCAAATGATTTTTAAATTTTCTTTGATAGAAAAAACTCTCTTTACACCAAAGACATTTGTAAGGTTTTTCTCCAGTGTGAGTTCTCATGTGGACTTGAAGGATTTGTTTTTTGGAATATCTCTTTTCACACAGTTCACACGGGAAAGGCTTCTCTCCAGTGTGAGTTCTCATGTGTTCTTTAAGACTTGCGTTGACGACAAAAGCCTTTCCACACTTCAAGCAAATGAAAGGCTTCTCTCCCGTGTGAGTTCTCATGTGGACTGGAACGCTTGATTTTTGAGCAAATCTCTTTCCACACAGTTTACAGGCGAAAGGCTTTACTTTGGTGTGAACTCTCACGTGAACCGTGAGGTGTCCTTGCTTCCTCCAATTCTTTCCACAGTAAAGGCACATGAAAGGCTTTGTTTTTCTGATGTGAGTTTTGACATGTTGCTTAAGCTGTTTCCAGTCTGGGAAAACCATTTTGCATCTTTCACTTTGACATACGATCTTTTTAGAGTGAACTCTCATGTGCTGATAAATGTGTTTTTTGCATCTGAAACTCTTTCCACACTGACCACATATGTAAGGCTCAAGACATTCTTGAGTGGCATTTCCTGAGGAAGTATTTTCAGTCTTTATGGACATCTCTTCTGCTGCATTCATTTCTTGACTCTCCTCTTTCAGTGCCGTCATGTCTAAAATGAAAAAGACAAACACAAATGAACTCCAGCTCAATAGTACAAACAACAGACATCAAAATAAGTTGAAAAATCAAAGCATTAGAATCTAGAAAATAGAACATTTTTGCTAGATCCTATATTAACCCGAAGGCAGTGTTAATTTAATTAACGAATCATTTGTGTCTAAATTTTTTCAACGAAAATGAAACAAAAACTCGTTTTGAATAACAAAAACTATGACGGAAATCTATTGACATTTTCCTCAACAAATAAAAACGAAAACAACGTAAAATGTACAGTACCTCCCATAGATGTGGCATTAGAAACACCCTAGCATTAGTGTTAACTACCCTGGATAGCACACGTACATCACAGAGATGTCTATTTGACGTCTGCATTTACATCTTGAAGATGTATTTTTTAGATTGTTTGCTCATCTGCAATGCGCCTGTTGGACCTTTCTATCAGATGTCAAATAAACGTCTGTTAGATGTCTTTAAGATGTTTACGAATCAGAATGAATGTAAAACTGACAACTTACAGACATCTGCCAGACGTTTGTACACAGCAGATGCTTTCCAGATCAAGAGATCTTTTGTAACTTCATTGAAAGTTGATATAATAAAGTACCCAGATAGCACACGTACATCTGCAAGTCTGTTAAAGATCTCTTGATCTGGAAAGCAACCGTTGTGTACAAACGTCTGGCAGATGTCTGTAAGTTGTCAGTTTTACATTCATTCTGATTCATAAACATCTTAAATACATCTAATAGACATCTATTTGACATCTGATAGGAAACGTCCAATAGGTGTATTGCAGATGAGCAAACTTTGTCTTGCAGATGTAAATGCAGACATCTCTGAGATATATGTGTGCTATCAGGGAAGGATTTCTGATGTTGATGATGACCGTTATCACACGTCATCACACTCTTGTGAAAAGGGTCCATTTAACATAAGGCTTCAACATTCAGTTAAATTTGATTCATCCATCCTCTATATTAATGTTCAAATGTGAGTAAAGCATAATAAAATAATTTTTAACTGAACATCAAATTGTTCAAACTAAGGTTTATACGTGATTACAATTGTTTATACAAGTCGAAAGTAGGATCTTCTTAGGTGCATTTTAAAAAAAGTTACTTCAGTTGTTTTTAATATTTATTTATTTTTGTGTTAAAGGAGTAGTTCCCTTTCAGAACAAAAATTTACAGATAATGTACTCATCCCTTTGTTCATGTCTTTCTTTTTTCAGTCGTAAGGAAATTATGTTTTTTGTGGAAAACATTACAGGATTTCTCTCCATATAGTGGACTTCTATGGTGCCCTGAATTTGAACTTCCAAAGTGCAGTTTAAATGCAGCTTCAAAGGACTCTAAACTTTCACAGCCGAGGAAAGAAGGGTATTATCTAGCAAAACGATTGGTTAAAAAAAAAAAAAGTTTAATAGCTATTTCTTAACCACATTTTAAATAATGTTTCAAAGCCAAATATAACGGCAAACACTTTTCCTTAAATACAATTGACAGTTTTTTAAAAAATTTATTGTGATAAATTTATGCACAACAGTATGTCCAGGTTGATTGTCCCAGATCACCAGTTAATTATACATAAATGGAGGACTCCTATTAAAGAAATGTTGTTGCAAAGAAGAAAATTAAACAATGTTACTAGAGTACATTCATTGTCCATGATTCTTTTAAACCTTTTTTAAGTTTAATCAGGCTCAGAGGTGCCATGCGTGCAATCAAATTCATAAATTCATGTTGAGATTAATGTTTTAAATATAAAATTTTGAATACAGAGATCTGCCAGCAGGTGGTGGCAAGAGACTGATTTAATTACTGGATCATATTCCTTTGATTTGTTCGAACGGATGGTTCATTCAGGAATAAAGCAAGTGACTCTTTATGAATAGGAAATTGAATCATGATACTGTCTAGTTTCCCGAGCGTCTCGTACGCTGGCTCCGGGCCATCGGCCAGTCCTCAATGTCGAGCCCTGATTTGCATAGTTGTCAAAATGAATGTCCTGTGAGTGTTTTATAATGGATGCTCACCTATAGATGTGTACCTTGTGTTTATGCATATATGAGCACCAGCATCAACAGATTTAAAATGTATTTGCTGTATTTTTCATTTGTAAGTTTATTTTATAATGGATAAAAACAGTCAGTCCAGTTCAAATGGACAGGTTTAGTGAGTGTTTTTTTGTCATCTCTCTGAAGTTGTAAAGAATGTCTGAATTAAACAATTCAGGAGTTTTGAATCTGTGTATGTGTATTTATATGTTAAAAGCTAGAACCGAGCAGAGGGTTTCTTTTAAATTCAAAAGTATAGCTTTAATTTAAAGTTAGTTTGAATTTGGAGGGGTTTTTTTATAACGTGCAGTAGAAGAATAAAACGGCAAAACAAATGTTTTGGTAAATGAATAAGGTTTAAAAATAAACACCTTTATTGGAAATGTCAGGCATAGGAGGGCCTTGCAAAATTGACCCGAGAAGGAGGTTGAGACCCCCTGATATAAACCACTTTAATTTGGACACTCGTAACATCTATAAACATATTCATTTCTGTAGAGCTGGACATTTTAATAAGGATCAAATGATTTAGTTCAGCTTGAGAATGAAAACCAACCTGTTTGTTCCTCAGTGTCTTCTTGTTTGATACGAACTGTTTCTTGTATCCAGAAGTCTTCACTGTCCTCATCAACAAAAGCCATCTTGACAGCGTCGAGTCGATTTCAGCGAGTTCTCCAGGAGTTTTTCCCTGTTTTTGGCAGAAAGAAAAAGAAACACAAACTAAACCTCTGGGTGCGTTTTTAAATCGCTCCCTATTTCAGTAGTCAGCACACTGGAGTCAGTCAGAGAAATATAGAGAGATAAAAACAAACTAGCACTCAAATTAATAGAAAACACCAAATATAAGATTAATATTTCTATGTTTGTTTAATGTTTACATATTTGTACGTTATATTTGATCACACTTTGATGAAATCATTTGTTGTCCTTACACATGCTAGTTCTCATTTTGAGCAGCAGGTTTCATCAGGAGATTCATAACAGTGAATCATTTTGAGAATGAATTGATTTAGTTGTATTTTACACCTCATGAGGCATGTTTTTTTTTACAGGTTTCTTAAATTAGACATACTTAATGATATGCAGCCTTCAAATGCTCCCTTGAATTGAGAAGCAGCTCTCTTTCTTTATCACTAAGTTACTTTGCCAATGGTAGAACTAGTGTTTAAAACTGATTCACGATAGAGAAAGTGAAAGAGATGCAAAAAATAACCTTCGTTTATATCACTGGGTAAAACATATTAACGTTTCTTTCAGTAATTTTATTATTTTAATTTTATATACAATCGTCTAAACGAGTTGTGACAGCTTTAAATGATCAAAAACAACAAACCTTTCTTTTCTGCTGGACTGCAGTCCGTCGTCTTCTTCTTTTAATTTTATGGTGGGTTGTGAACCAACTTCAGAGGTGCATAGCGCCACCAACTGTGATGGAGTGCGAAGAGGATGCTCAAACTCAGTTCCTGGAGGGCCGCAGCTCTGCAGAGTTTATCTCCAACCAGCTCCAACTCACACCTGCTTGGAAGTTTTTAGTAATCCTGAAGACCTTGATCAGCTGGATCAGGTGTCTTTGAAAAGGTAAAAATCAATGAACCGTATTCATTTTCCCTGAAAAAAGTTTTTTTTTTAACAAAATTGCTTACATAAAAGAACATTACCACTGAAATAAGATCAAATACAGACCATAGTATTCTTTATATCTAATATTTCCAGAAGATTTGTTCATTTTCAGTGTGAATCCCTGACAGTGTTTCAGTAACTTTCCAAAAGATGAATAAATGAATAAATAAACAAACAAAATAACAAGAGATGATTACAATTGTCAAAAGAGTGCTAGATCAAATTTGTCATCACACCCCCTTTGTAACAGTTACACAGCAGCATGAGTTTAATGTGAATTTAATGGCAAGGTATATCAACATAAAACAGTGTTATAAATTTACATAAAAATCGAGAATAATATTAATAGATTCACAATGTTAGTAACTTTAGAAAAGCATCATCATATGGGTACGAAATTCTATTCTATAATCAACATTCATATGATATATTTGTGATTCTAGAGAGCAGCGCACTAATGGGACTTTTATTTTGCTCTATTGGTGTGACGTCATAAAGCTGTGCCGCGCTCCTCATCTGTTGTGATTCACCTGAAGAAAGGTTTGTGCTTTTAAAGTTTTAAACCAATAGACATTGTTGCATCAATTAAAGCGTTTTTTACAAGCTATGTAAAATAAATGTAATGCTTTATTTAGTGTCAGTGAAAACGTTAGCCTTTAGTAACAGAGAAGGTGCGTCTCATTTCGCTCTTTATATCATGAATCAAACGATGATAAGAAGTGATGAGAGAAACTGCGAATCCGAATCATTTGAATCAAATCTTTTGTGAAATGATTCAGTGATTCAATTCAGCGGCACGCGGACTACAAACGACAACAACAAACACAAACGTGAATGACAACCGAGAATGATTTAATTAAAGTGTAGTATATTAGATATGGTGTACAAATAATTGAATACCATATCTAAATCAAAAATAGCCGGCCTAAATATGAACCTTATGGGTAATTCGTCTTTTTTACAAATGTAAATATAAGTCTATTAACTCTCTATCTTACTAGTGCACTGACTACTGAACTAGGAGCTGATTGAGACGCACCCAGAGATTGAGTTTGCTTTGATTGTACTTTCTGTTAAATATTCTCATTAAACAGGACAAAGTGTAGAAACACACAGAAAAACTCCTGGAGAATCAACAGAGATCCATGTGACACACTATTATGAAGATGGCGTTTATTAAAGAGGAGAGTGAAGACATGAAGATTGAAGAAACATTGAAACATGAAGATACTGAGGAACAAAGAAAGATGGAGTTTATTAAAGAGGAGAATGAAGACATATTTAGAGTCAAGCATGAAGATACTGAGGAACAAACAGGTTGGTTGGTTTTTTACATTTTTTCTGTTACATTAAATCCGACATTTGCTTCTAAATTTAAAACGATTGATTTTCTAGCACTTAAATATGCAAAAGTCTCTAAGAAAATAATAAATTTTGCACAAAGCAAACCTTGAAAATGTGAGTAATTGTATTTGGTGACTGCATGCTGCCTACAAACAGTGCTGTAAATATAAAGCAAGTCTGACAATAAAAAAAGCCAAAACAAAAACACAAACAAGTTACATTTAGTTGTAATTATGTGAGGTGTAAGATTGTAATAGACCTTTCTCACAGAAACTGGAAATACGCAATCGCAGGGTATGCAGACTTCCTGTGTAATGTCAGCACAGAAGAAAGCCGGGTAATTTAAAATTAAAATGGAGAGAATCTACACAACTTACCTCACTCTTGCCAAAGATAACTTTTGCCGACCTGATAAGAGTCGTGGAGGAAAACTCCGTCACAAAGAGGAACAAATTGGATAAAGGATATACATTTTTCCATGAAGTTTATCTGGGACGTTCTAAAACGCTTAACGTGAAAAACGCTTAACGTGGCTTAACGTACGTAAAAAACGACCAGGAAATTTCTGTCAAACCTTACTTGTAACAAACATTAACTACTATCAAAAGAACAAACCCTTATTCCACAGATAAAGTGAATAATATCACGTTAAAGGTTGTATCAGCGATTTCTAGCCTAAAACATAAAGTGTCAATTTCAGCTGACCTTTCATCACGATCCGCTCGCTGCCTGCCCCATAAATTGTCTGTGAAAAAAACGCGTCTCTCTGGTCAGCCTAGGGTCCGAGATATGCTAAAAAAAAACAATCGGCACTACCAACCTTTCCACACATAAACAAACATTGTTCCAACCAATCAGCGTCAGGGATTTGGTGTTGTGGACTTTCGCTCCGCCTCCCTCACATCCCTGCACCAGTAGGAAAGTCCACAACACCAAACCCCTGACGCTGATTGGTTGGAACACTGTTTGTTTATCTGTGGAATAGTTAACAGCGTCGATTGTTTTTTTGGCATATCTCGGACCCTAGGCTGACCAGAGAGACGCGTTTTTTTCACAGACAATTTATGGGGCAGGCAGCGAGCGGATCGTGAAGAAAGGTAAGCTGAAATTGACACTTTATGTTTTAGGCTAGAAATCGCTGATACAACCTTTAAGTGTTTTCTCCCCCATAGAAGCCCATTATAAGGAAACTGCTTAACGTGGTTTAACTTACCTCAACAGCGACCAGGGAAGACCAATTTTCTGTTAAATTTCACTTATAATAAACACTTGCTGCTCTCAAAAGAACGAGCTCTTATTCAGCATATAAAGTGATCGCCCCCCATAGAAGTCCATTATACAAAAAAAAAGCTTAACATGGCTTAAAATTTTACTTATATGGGGGGCGATCACTTTATATGCTGAATAAGAGCTTGTTCTTTTGACAGCAGCAAGTATTTATTATAAGTAAAATGTAACAGAAGTTTGCTCTTCCCTGGTCTCTGTTAAGGTAAGTTAAACCACGTTAAGCTGTTTCCTTATAATGGGCTTCTATGGGGGAGAAAACGCTTAACGTGATATTATTCACTTTATCTGTGGAATAAGGGCTCGTTCTTTTGATAGTAGTAGTGTTTGTTCCAAGTAAGGTTTGACAGAAACTTGGGGTTTCCTGGTCGTTTTTTACATACATTAAGCCACGTTAAGCGTTTTAGAACGTCCCGTTTATCCATAACTTTCAAGGTAAGTAACGTAGCTAACGTTAGAGAGCAATCAGGCTAACAAATTAGTGTGTACACTTAGACCCAGGACTAGGGTTATAAGGTTATGTATGGATAGTATAGAGGACATGTACAACTTTATTAAAGCAATATAGTCGTGATGTTACAAACAATATGACATTCACTGTCTGCCTTTGGTCTAAGTGAACGTCTTTTGAGTAGCAGCTAGCGACGATAGCCTAATATTAACATTAGCCGAATGCTGTCATCATCAGTTAACATTTTATTTTCGAATAGCTTGAACCCATTTTCGTTAGCAGGGAAGGAGTGGAAAGATAAATAAGGCTGCTTTTGGGCATTACAAGAACAGCCCAGTACGCTACAACAACTTTTGCTCGATGTTTGCGCCATCTTTGTTGTTTAACTGGTTACCGGCATACCGGGGCGGAAATAGGTTTACACAGCAATTACGTATTTCCGGTGTAAAATACGGAAGTTGTGAGAAAGGTCTATTCGGGCTTTAACGATACGCAATATGAAATCGAAATCGCGACACTCAGATCCAGGATCCTGTGTCGCGGTGTGATAAAGGAGAATCGCGACATACCCCGTGACTACCTTTCCAATCATGTGACGCCTGCCTGCAAAAGTTGAGCTAGTTGAAGAAGAACGTGAGGAAACATGGCAACCAACCCAGAGATTGCAGACCCTCCCTCCTCATTTAAGTCAGCAGTATGGCAACATTTCGGAGCTGTATGATCCATAAAATACAGAGAAAGGCAGGCTATTAATAAAGAAAAAAAATCCAGTGCGTAAAATGTCATAGTAAACTGTGTCCGACATGAAAACCACGCTAGTCATTGTCCCATAAAATGACAAATAGCAAATAACACACAGTACTTTCATTACGTTTCATTTATTTTGTTTTTGTAATGTAAAATGAGACCTTGTTGTTTGCAATATGTTTACCCTGAGACCGCGTCGCGAACACCAGCTCGACCTCAAAACACTTTCACTATGAGAGAAAGCGGCAGCCGCGCAGAGATTCCACCGCTTCACGCGTCCCATGTGAAAGGGCTTTAAAACGGTCTTCAGACAGAGCGTGAACACAAAACGGGACCGTTTGAGAGCAGCGTCAGCGTGTACCGGATTGAGTCCAAAGAGCAAATACCCGTGCATGTCTCCCGCACTGCACCTGACAGATAAATATTATTCCAACATTACGTCAGTTTCAGCGGGTCACCCGTCGGGTAGGACCCGTCGCACACACATAGAATCTTGCATCGCTAGCATGTTTAAAGAATTTGACATCTTGACAAGTTTAACACTATCATGTAATTTTTTTTTTTTTAAATTCAGTTACAGACAGACCTTATCAGTTCATTTTAATACAGAAGGTTTTTATTAAACCTTAAAATGCGACCTTGTATGAAAACTAAGAAAGCTGTTGAATTTTTTTTTTAAAATAAATCTTTTTTTTTTATTTAAATTTGTTCAAAATATCGTGATACGTATCGTGACCTAGGCATATCGTTACACCCCTAATTGTAATGTATTAGTTGTACACTTCTATATCTTGTATGTATAAAAAAGGAGGGAATAAGGGGGAAAAAGGGGGAAAGAAGAAGGAACAAAATATATATATATAATAAATAGATAAAGAGAAAAAAATTAAGAAAATAATTCAAGTAATAATAATACAATTAAGTAAATAAATAGATGAGCGCTGTTCAGGAGCATCAGAGTGGAGCAGTAGGGCATATTTATAAAGAAGGTTCTGTATTTTATCATGAGAACAGTATAAACCAGTGGTTCTCAAACTGATGGAGGGGTACGTGAACAAAGTGCTGAGCTTAAAGTGCCCCAACTTAAAGTAACATTAAAGCAAGTATTTCTGACAAGCAAAATTTCACTTTTATTATAAAAACAGTTAAATGGGAGTAAATGGTCAAGTGACATTAAGTTACCTCATTTTTGCTGTGAAACCTGACTGCATTCACACCAGCAGCGTACGTATGATTGAACGCCCACAGAGTGCTGCTTTAGCAAATCATGCTGCTGTTCATTGTGTCTTTAAAGTAAACTTGTAGCACTTAATAGTAGGGGTCGACCGATTATCGTCCCGACCGATTATCGTCCCGACCGATTATTGGCGCCGATATTAAGCCTTTTTACGATTATCGGAATCAGTTATTTTCAAAACCGATTTGCCGATTAAAATAATTTAATCTTGAAATGCGCTCTTTGGCTCCGACGCAGCCTGTCAGAGCTCACCACTCTGTGCCCTAGAGCAGTATCCGCCCACCGCGCATCTGATTTGTTGGGAGTCGCGAGCCCGACCAATCAACTCAAAGGCTGAAGGCACTGAAGACACAGAACGCTTGCTGGAGCTGCGAGCGGCAGTAATCAGTTGTCTCTCAAAGGTAAGTCAGCAGCAGACGTTGATTGTGTTTCAGTAATTCACAATCCTTTACGGTGAAGTTGCAAAAACACCTCAATGTTATCTTGATTTCCCGGATGCGGAAAACACGGACGGAATTGCGGAATCCAGTCATATACCGTATTTTCCGCACTATAAGGCGCATCTTCAATGAATGGCCTATTTTAACCCCTTAGCACGTACGATCACACCGGTGTGATTTGTCTTGGCTGGTCCCTGATGCGTACGATCACACCGGTGTGATTCGAACGTTTGCCACATCACGTCATCAGCTGCTGAATTCAAATCTGTTTTGGCGCGTTGGCTGGCTCTGAGCCAGATCGGATGCAGAGTGCTTGTCATATTATCACAACTATTCAGTGTTTTCAACCATATAATGCTTATGTGTATTTAAGTGTCTGAAACCTAAAATAAGTACCAGCAAAACCATACATTTATAGTTTGTAAAATACACACTGATGTCTATGGAAGCGGCAATAATGATCCTACAAATATATTCTGACAACATATTTCATTGATATCAAATACAGATTATGTAGGTAACTATAAAGTGCACACTCCTCTTCTCCCAGCTCACCAGAGACTTAATTTAATGTCTTTCGAGAGGAGAGGATGAATTAGCATGTTGTAAATCCCACAGCTCGGATTCAGCGCAAACAAACATGGCAGCGCCCATCACCCGGTACAGATTAACTAATGCGATCATAATAAAAGTATTTGGATTTTTAAATACATTTACTTGCACATATTTCGAAATCGGAATATCATATATTTCATAATATAGTGAGCATGCTTGTGAATATTAATAATAAAAAAGGAAAAACAACATAAAAGCGATCCATGTGTCTTACAGTGCTATTGTGGCTGCGGTGTGTCACATGACGCGTCATCAGTGATGCGAAACATTCTAAAATAATAAATTTGTCGCCTAAAAAAAACTCACTCTTTGGAGTTAGAATATTTTAAACTCGTGTGAAAATTAAAACCGTTTTCATATATAAGGCGCACAGAATAGAAGAGGCAGTCGGGGACGCATTCTGATTGGATGTTTTCCATGTTTTTTTATTAGTAAACTCATTTGTAAAAAAAAACGTATTTTATTAAAAGATAAATTAATGTTTTTATGCCTACATTTGCACTGCACTGTAAATTAAAACTAATGAAAATTTGTAGACACATATCGGTTCAAAATATCGTTTATCGGTGTATTTGATCTGTAATAATCGGTATCGCCATCGGCCCTGAAAAACACATATCGGTTGACCTCTACTTAATAGCATGAAGATCAAATGTTGACAGACTGTACATAGAGATCGATTTAAGAAACTCTCTTCGATACAGAAACATACAGTGTGACTTACTGCTTTTCATCTTTAAAATATGAGCAAGAGTGCAATTTTCTCTGAATATTCAAATGATTTCAAATGTTGATTTTCTAAATTAAACAAAAAGGCAATATTAAGTGAAGATTTTAAATTTTAAATGTAGCCTACATTTTAAACACAATATTATCAGATTTTACAACAAAGCAATAATACATCCAACAAAATCCACAACAGAACTGGTGTGAGTCTCCAAGAAACAGCCGTGTTTCATCAGTGAATGAATCTGCAGCTTTCAAATTTTCAATGTCATTTTCATTTTGTCTGCATGTAAAGCCTGATAAAGCTACCAGTCTCGGATGGAGCATTGTTCCCTTGATCTGAGAGCTAAGGTCTCTTCTCTGTGAGCTCTGTGCGCAGTCATATCAGGTTCTTAGGCTTTTTTCCTCCTTGTTAGGCTGCTCCTGTCTTTGAGCTTCATTCTAGAGCAGGAGAACGAACTCCGGTCCTGGAAAGCCACCGTTCTGCAACCGTCCGTGACTGCCCTTATGGTTTAGTTGGCAGTGTCTCCTAACCTTAACTCAATTTATATCATGTTATGTCAAGCTCTGGGGCCTGTTTCAAAAAGACTCTAAGAAAAGCTGGGATTAAAGTCCAAAACCTGACTTGAGATAAACTAACAAATCAATCTGGGTTAAAGTAGTTCCATAAATGACCATTTAAGGTCACACAATCTCACTAATGTGATCCTGGTTCAGTGAGTGAAGGCAATTTGATGTGCACGCTTGTTTTTAAGCAGTCCTTAATGTCGGTTTAATACATATTGTTTAATACATTTGAGATGTTGTGTTTTCCTCAGGGCATATTCTTCATCTGTAAATGTTAGAAAGTCATGCAAACATATGAAGTTTACTGTCAGGAGTAGTGATGCTCCGATTGATCGGCCACCGATCATGATCAGCCGATATTGGCTAAAATAGCTTGATCGGTGAACCCCAAAAGCGCTGATCAAAAAAGCCGATCATTTGACGTAAATTACTCGCGTGACTTTTTCACACGTGCATGCACGCCGCACAGCTAAACAACAGTAGAGCGGAGCTTACCAGTGGCAACATGAGTACTAAATTCCTTATTCGTTTTGTAAGGGTAGTCTTATTATTGGGCATGTGACTAAGTTGTGCGTGTACAGAGCGCTGACTGTAGTTTTGGCAGAGAAGTTTAAGTTTACTTTCGGTTTCTTTCTCTGCCATCTTCAGTGAGTGGTAATTGTGCGTGCTTGAATGTAAATGAATGTATCTTTCTATACCCGTCATATTGCAATAATGTTACCGCTGTATGTCTGATTGTTGTCATCAGTACATGTTGTAGTTCAGTTCATACAGAATAGAAACGGTGCGCGTGTAATTCACGTGCGTATGTTTAGCGCCATTTTATCCCATCGTTATTCTAATGAACGCATATAGATGTTACTGAGGTGAATGTTTGTTTCCTATATACAGACGGATTCGGATATATCGTGTTTAATTCAGCCTAAACCACATTTTACTACCTTTATCCTAATGACTGCAATGCTGGATAATATAATCCTTACATCATCTTAAAAAGCAGCTACAAATAACAAGCAAAGAACATTTACATTATCAAAGAACTTCATCATTAACTGGTGTAGCCTAGTCTAGTGCGAGGAGCACTTTAAAAAACACTCCAGTTATAATCAGTTTATCTATCTACACTGTATGCTGAATAAAATCTCTTGCATGTGTCCACTCTATGCATGTGTTTATACCACGGCAAGTTTCTGAAGCATCCTAGAACCGACTCTCTGCACTAGATCGCTAAAGTTAGATGCCTTTTTGAGCAGAAAAGACTCCCTTTTGAGTCTTGCTATCGTCAAAGCCATCAGCAACTGGCGATATCTCTAACTATCATCGATGCACTGTACTATCGTCTACAACCCTAACTTGGTGTTTCTTCAAGATCTTGACTGTAGCCTATTTCTACAGTTACTTTTTCCCAATATAATTAATTTATAGTTAGTTTCATTTCTACAAATGGTGCAATCTCTGCTAGATTATAGATAAAAAGATTCCCATTCCCCTGCCATTCTGTGATCGGCAGTGATCGGCGTTTGGCAGATCAAGATCTTGGTGATCGGCCCCAAAAGTGCTGATTGGTGCATCTCTAGTCAGGAGAGGACAAAGGTTACACAAGTAAACGAGTGCTAAATGAGATCTAGCATACATGCATTACAAATCTACATGACTGGTGTTACCTGCTCTGTGGCATTAAACTGGGGTTAACTTTTATTTATTTGTTTTCCCACCTTAGGCCCAACAGCACTGAATGAAACTGAAGAGAAAGATCAGTTTGAAAATCTTCATGTTTTCATTACTGGAAAAGAATCATTTTGTTCCTTAGAGTCAGAAAATACATCTACACAAAAAAGAACTGGGAGTTTTTTCACTTGCTTTCAGCGTGGAAAGAGTTTCAATGAACAAGGAGAATTTGAAGTCCACAAGAAAATTCACACAGGAGAGAAGCCTTTCATCTGCCGACAGTGTGGAAAGCGTTTCAGTCAGAATTCAAACCTTAAAGTCCACATGAAAATTCACACAGGAGAGAAATGTTTCATCTGCCGACAGTGTGGAAAAAGTTTCAGTCAGAATTCAAACCTTAAAGTCCACATGAAAATTCACACAGGAGAGAAATGTTTCATCTGCCGACAGTGTGGAAAGAGTTTCAGTCACAAAGGAAACCTTAAAGTCCACATGAAAATTCACACTGGAGAGAAGCCTTTCATCTGCCAACAGTGTGGAAAGAGTTTCAGTCAAAAAGAAACCCTTAAAAAGCACATTAAAATTCACACAAGAGAGAAGTCTTTCACGTGCCGTCAGTGTGGAAAGAGTTTCAATGAACAAGGAGAATTTAAAGTCCACAAGAAAATTCACACTGGAGAGAAGCGTTTCATCTGTCAACATTGTGGAAAGAGTTTCAGTCACAAAGGAAACCTTAAAGGCCACATGAAAGTTCACACTGGGGAGAAGCCTTTCATCTGCCAACATTGTGGAAAGAGTTTCAGTCACAAAGGAAACCTTAAAAAGCACATTAAAATTCACACAAGAGAGAAGTCTTTCACGTGCTGTCGGTGTGGAAAGAGTTTCAATGAACAAGGAGAATTTAAAGTCCACAAGAAAATTCACATTGGAGAGAAGCGTTTCATCTGTCAACAGTGTGGAAAGAGTTTCAGTCACAAAGGAAACCTTGAAAGTCACATGAGAATTCACACTGGAGAGAAGCCTTACACATGCAGTCAATGTGGAAACAGTTTCAGTCAACGAGGAAACCTTGACAATCACATGAGGATCCACAATAGAGAGAGCCTTTTTACCTGCCAACAGTGTGGAAAGAGTTTCACTCTAAAAGAAAATCTTAACAGGCACATTAAAATTCACAAAAGTGAAGGCTGACAGATCCCCTCAGTGTGGAAAGAGTTTCAACCAAAATGTATAAAACAGTTTTGGTCCTTGATTCTGATTGGTTGAGCCACATCTGAAGCTGTCGTAAATTACTCTACAAACCGACATTCTTTGTTGCTCGGAAAAAAAACAATGTAGGGTCTGGACCAATCAGACGCACAGTTCATTTATTAGATCCACCAAATAATCAATTTTTCATTAGATTAACAAATGAACACACACCCCCTTCACCCAATCCACAAAACTGGCTACCATGATGTCTTCAAATGGTCTTACTATGGCATCCAGGACTCCTCTGCCATAATCTTTACCACTCAAAAGTATGTAGAGAGAATTTTCCCCAACTAATACTCTAAAAAAGGACACATACTGCCATAGGAACTGACTGCTTTCATTAATTCTTAGAAAAACCTTTCTGTGAAGAAACACACATATCTTTAGATCATTGTGTGTTATTACTGTTAATTTATTTTGTATTGTGTAATGTTTTAATGCATGTGTTATAATAAATCACTATGTAGTATAACCACACAAAATGTTTGTTCTCGTTGAATTTGTTGATCTGAAAGATCTTTAGTAGTTTTTACATGAACAACCAATCCCAGTACATATGCAAATACCATGCTTACAAAGAGTCGTAAACTTTCCCTCCAAAAGCAAAAGTCACCATTGGCTCTCTAGCCTCCCAATTATCAATTACCCTGGCCTCCCACTTAACTTTATCTCCTGACTGTGACCCCTATAGGAGATAAAGGCTCAGTTCTCCAGGCTTTTCTCAGTTCTTTTAGTGCCTTGTCTCATCACCTTGACATCTTCTGGTTGATAAGTCCCAGAGCCGATGCTGCTGTGCCTGGGAGGCCTTAAACTCCTAGGAAGATGAGGAAAATCCCATGCCCTGGAGGGCCTCCGGATGTTTGGGGCCCGGGTCTCCTCCATGTCTGCTTCATGCCTTGCGGGACGGGGCTATGGTTCCCACACACTATTAAACATTTACATGGAGGAACCTTATGAACACAAGTGCGCTCACACACACTGGTGCACACACAAGCATTCACATTGGTGTAAAAACAGGTGCTCACAGACACATTTAAAGGAAAAAACAAAACAAAATGGAAGTGATGTTATCAGCACAAATAGACTGATCCACTTATTAAAAAAAAGAAAGAAAAACTCCCAATCACCACAGAGTCAGGTCATCTTTGGAATTCATTGCTCCTTAAACCCAGAAAAGACTGGGGGAAACTCGTTAATGACCAAGGCAATGCAAGGATCATACATTTAACTAAAAAAACATATTTGTTTAATTTGTTTAAAAAGTTTAATTTGTAAACCCTGTTGTAAAACGGCACTGATGGTTTCATTCAGGTGGTTAACTGACTTTTTTTCATAGCCTCATTTTTCTTGTTTCTCTAATGGCTCCATTTATCCAATCTGACTTGCCCTTCCTCCATGTATGAGTGATTGTATGTTTGTTGTTTAGATTAGTCAAGCGTTAGTCCTTTATTAATAAAACTCTTGTGCACAAATGAGTCTCTGATTCTGCCTTGTAAATTAATGTCCCTTTACGATTCTGATCAAGCTACATGCTCTAATGCATTATTATTGTAAGAATATTATTTTTTTGTGGCCAAGAAAATATCATTGCTTAGAGTTACTGTGAAATTAACCTGAATGTTCACTGGACGAACAGCTTAGTCGATGGTGATATTTAATTCTGCTACAGTTAATACTGACAGCTGACATAAATAATTGTTATCATAATTAGTCATAAATTAATTATTTATATACATTTCCCTCTTGAGCTAATTCACAACAACTATTTGTGAGGAACTACAGTTAAAGTCAACAGTTTACATTTCCTTTTCAGAATCTGCAAAATACTCCCTTGTGAAAAAAACCCATAAAGGATTCTAATTAGAATTTCTATCATATTTTGGAAGCGTTCCTTGAATTCCATTAGGAATTGTCTAATAGGACAAGACATACATTTCCTGTAGGATAATTTCTACATGATTTAATGGGATTCAATTTTATCTTGAATCTCTTAAAAAGTACTACTTTTTCATTGTATCTATTACTAACAAATAGTTTTTGCAGTTTACTTAAATTCACCTTGATGTACTTTCAGTTGCATAACCTACATTAGTGCACAGCATTAGTGCAAAGATTTCTAAGGAACTGATAAGATTGATGATACAAAAGACATTTCAAAAGTATTTTAACTCTTTCCCTGGCAGCATTTTTTTTCAAGTTGCCAGAAACTGCCAGCATTTTCGACAGTACCGTGTTTTAGAATCACACAATATGTAGGATTTTATTTCATATTTGCTGGGTTTTTGAGCATTGTACACCCTGAAAGTGAGGTGCCCACGCCTATTGATGCATTGTTGCAAAGTTTTGCATCAGTGTTATGCTGATACGGTTCATGGAATTTGGACAAGAGGTGATTTAAAAAGGGCAAGACTTTTGTAGAGCCTGTCAGTGTCACTGGCTGGCCTTGCTGTATTATCATTGAAGTGAAGAAATAGTTTGCTGGCAGTTCATTTCATGAGATTCAGGATCTTCAGCTAGATGGCTCACAGCGGACCCTGTGTGGTCGGCAGCAGGACCAAGTTGACGTGCTTCACTAGTCTGACCTGTTTTGTACCTGTAAATAATTATATGAATTATATGTATAGATCACCCCTATACAACAACGTTTCACTTGAACACCTGACAACTGGACAATGTTTTTGTAATGTATTTACTGATTCAGGAATGTCATAGGAAATTTTCAACATTAAAGACTTGTCAGAACTGCCTAGAAGCCTTGTTATTTACTCCGATATTGCTAATACTTTTTAGAATTTAATACACTGATGTAAAAACTTTTAGTAGCTAAGTTTGACTGTAATGCAGTGATGTCTGTTGTTGCTTTGGTTGTGGTCACATCCACTGCTGCTCTGAGCTCTGGATCGGCTGCTGTCCGTGGTGCTGAAGCTCCACAGCTTCACAAATCAAGAATTAAGCCAGACCTGCAGCCTCCTTGACAGGGATAGGAACGTAGATTTTATGATCACTCTCTGTTGTTGTTTTGTTATTTTTTTATTTTTTTGCAGAGATAAAGTCACAAGTCAAAAATCAACAACAAGACACTAACATTCTGGTTTTTTTTTTGTTTTTTTTTTTGCACATTGTCAGACACAGTAAGAATGGTACATACAAGGCAGAGGAAGTTAAGAGCAAAGAAGAATTACGAAAGTGTTAAGCCAAACATAAAAAATAAATAAAGATCAAGATCAAAACTTGTTGGTTATCCCAAATCCAGCTAATCATATACAATCTTAATTAGATTAGTAAGAGATTAATAAAAATTAACAACAAAATGTATAATTTTGTGTGAGACACAGATACAATTATACAGATAATAATACATAATCCACAAACTGGCAAACACTGATTGATTACATACCTTGTGGGTAGATGGAAACTGATGCAAAGAAAAAAACACAGAGAAGATAACACAAGGACAGCTGTGAAAACCAAAGGTAGGGACAATGAGAGACAGGTAGTTTATAGATAAATGTAAGGCTAACATATTCATACTAAAAGCCCCCCAAAATTTTGCCCCTATTTTGATATGTTTGTTCCAGCAAGTTTTAGTCCCCATTATAACTATTAAACACACACTAAAATCCAAAAATTATAGTAACAGCACTAAAATCATGATCAGTTTATAAAAAGTTTCAACACAAGGATCGTTTAGCTTCAGTTCTGTGAGTTTATAATTATGAGTCATAATTTTAAGGAAATGCATGCTCTTTATTATTTTATTTGCTCATGTGTTTGCTTTTTAACAAATACATCAACTATATATGTTTATAGCAGTTGTAAACAGGGATTAATTCAACTATTTCAACTATCTGAAGGGTGGGTTTCCTATAAACCATCACTGTTCATTTGACTGGAGAGAATAGAAGCTTACACCTCTTTTGTCAATGACTGTGTCACACCCCCACCAAACACAACACAATACACCACACCACGCCAGAGACTTAATAGTTACTTGAGTAAGAGTAAAAAAGCATCCAATGGAAAAAGTACACAAGTTGCTAGTTACTAGTTACTTCTGATCTGAATGATATGAAGTGAAAACCCTGAATTTCAAACTGTTTGAAAAACCTCCACACAGAGGCATAAGCCCAAGGCGTAAGCAAACTAAGCGGCTGCTTGGGGCCCCCAAGAGTACATGAAATTACATATTTTTTTATTTTAATTTTTAATTTATATTTCAATGCATATTATACTGGTAATGAAAACCATTATTCAATAAAAAACAAAAACAAAGCAATATTATTCTAACACGCTGCTGCAGGATGCATGCAGGGTTGGAGTGTGACAGCCATACGATGCCTGACTGAGGTAACTTAAAGGTGCAGTGTGTAGATTTTTTGCGGCATCTAGCGGTGAGGTTGAATTGCAACCAACGACTCTGTCCACCGCTCAATCCTCCCTTTACTGAAGCTACAGTGGCCAACACAGGTTTAAGATGCCGTCGTTTTAGACAGCAAAGAATAATGAAGTTTATTTTAAAACGTAAATTAGGGAATTATATTTACTTGATAATTCAATAAAACGTTGTTATTGTGTAGATTACTTTACTTGTTTATCATTGTGTCAGTGTTTTTTCTCTAGATCAACAGTGCTGAAAACGCGATCTGTAGAGCAGTTTGTCCGTTTAGGGCTACTGTAGAAACATAACGGCGCTTCCATGTGAGGAGACCCACGGTGTGTGTAGATATAAACTGATAATTCTAAGTTAATAAAAACATAATGGCTCATCATGTAAGGTCTTTATTCACCCCAAAAACATAGTTATGTATATTATATTGCATTTAACACACACAATTACAGCCTATATGAATATACACAAATGTAAACAAATAATATGTATTTATTGAAATTCATAATATTAAAGTAAGGCAAAGATAATAAATATGATATTTCATAATGTTCAAATGAGTTCAAATGTATTACATGTGACTTCACAGAAACACGAACATCTATATACGGTATAGTCCTGATGCGGCCCCCTTTAAGAAATCCGAATGTAGCGCGCCTGCAACTGCAGCGTGCATCATTTGAAAATAACGGTGGAAGCGGAAAAGTAGCGAGTGATTAACGGTGTTTAACTTGTTCAAATTTGATTTCAAAGACACCAAAAATGATGAAATAATAACATTTATCTGGTCTGTCTCCTAAACCAACAATTGGTTGTTGAACTCGCGTTTGATTATATCTGCTGATTAGCACAGCAGCTAATGTAGACTATCCATGTTCCGTGCACAAACGATGTTCCGTACAGATTACCTTTTACTGCCGATCGCTGAATAAATACTTCCGGGTCATACATAAACTATATATCTGTGTCATCTTCATTTCTCCCTCTTTCACCCCCGATCACGACAGAGACACTCCCACCATTTGTTCCAGAGAGATTTCGGTAAGTTTGTTAGGTCCACCCACTGCGCTTGAAAATGGATGGCGGTCTAGCTAAACGTGAAACTGGCACTTGGGAGGGGAGACAACTAGAGCAGCAAAAATGTGCATTTCCGTTAAATTTATGGATCTCACCGTATTACAGTCTTTATAAAATGAATTTTAAGTTATCACAAATTGTTAATGCTTTGAAATGGGAATATTTAAACGTCAAATGTGGGCGATGACCACTTGGCGCAACTCTCCGTCTGAGACAGTCAGCAGACGCGGTTTGCCAGTTAGCATTCATGTTAATTTAAAAAGAAAAAAGTTGGCATTAATTTAATGTTACATGAATTTAATGTTTTAACATTTTAAATTGTCATTCTTTAACAAATTAAACATGAAATAAAACTGAATTGTAACGTAACATTATTTTATTGGCAACTTTTCAGTTATTTAATTTATCATAAAGTCAGAAGCAATGATAGGTTATTCAGAAAAGTTATTTAATAAGAGTTCATATAAGACATACAATTTCATAATTCATAATATAACAATTTGAAAAACAATTTCACACAATTGACACAAATAATGTTAATTTAAAGGAAAGTCAGTAAAGCAAAAGGAAAAGAAAGATATCAGGAAAGAAAAAACAATATTCAAAGGAGAAATCAAATGAGGCAGTTGAGGAAGTGAAGGCAGGGGCAAGTTTAAGGGCAACTGCAAAAAAATACAGCATTCCCCACACTACTCTCCAGGACTATAAAAAAATAAATATGTCCACAACCCTCATCCTAACCAACCCTCAGCGACCCCTATGGTGTCAAGGATAAGGGTTACATGGACTCGGAGCTCTTTTTAAAATGGCTCAGCCATTTCATTAAATATGCTCCTGAGGAGAGACCACTAATTTTAATCATGGACCAACACGAGACACACATTTCAAAAGACCTAATCATGTTCTGCAGGGAAAACCAAATTGAAATTCACTGCCTACCTTCCCACACAACACATATTCTGCAGCCCCTCGACATTGCAGTCTTCAACCCACTGAAGACTGCTTTCTCCACTATGGCTTCCAGGATGGGTCACCACTCCTCAAACATGTCTACCCCACTGCAGTCACAGCCCAAAACATTAAGGCTGGGTTTCGCAAGGCTGGCATCTTTCCTCTCTCCAGGGCTGCTGTGGACACAACCCAGGTATTTTGACAATTCATCCTCTAAGTTACTTACATTTCTTTCCAAGTGTGTTAATGAGTTTTACATACATTTTATTTTATTAGGTGGAAAGAGTGCTTCCATCTGCAGATGGAAATTATGCCACACCATCCAGCGCTCCCGCCACTCCGTCAGACACACCATCCATCGCTCCTGCCACACCATCTGCCACACCAACCAGCTCTGCCACCACAACATCCATCACTCATTCACCCACACCATCCAGTGCTCACGCCACTCTCACCTTCACGTCCAGCACTCAACCTGATGACAGATTAAGCACAACTCAAACACCTTGTCCCACCTGTAACCGGGTGGCTCCCAAAAATTACCTGGTGGCAGCAGGCGTAATACCCGAGAGTCTGCCTAATGTCCTCATGAGTCCAGCCCTGGAGTGGAAAGAAAAGGTGAGGCGTCGCATTGCCAGCCCGTGTCATCACCAGCGACGAGTATTTCAACCTACTGGTAGAAAAAGAAACTGAAGGAAAAGAGAAGGAAGAAAACAAAAGAAAGTGCAAGGAAGAGATGGCAAAAAAGAAGGAGGAAAAGAGGCAAGCCCAGGAGGCCAAACGTCAAAAGAGGCAGGCACCTCCTTCTCAGACGGGAGATGGAGAACACTGTGCTGTCTGCCGTAGAGTGGTCCCACCTGGCTCAGAAGATGAGGCCATTGATGAATGGCTCCAGTGTGATCTGTGCCAATTGTGGTTCCACTTGGTGTGTGCAGAAGTGGAGGAAGTGCCAGACACCGACTGGCTGTGCCATAAATGTTGTCTGTCAACATAAAACACTCACCTGAGAAATGTCTCCACAAGGTCAAAATCTACTGGTATTCCTATCCTTGTGGGGACACAAACACACACACACACACACACACACACACACACACACACACACACACACACACACACACACACACACACACACACACACACACACACACACAAATGTACATAGTGCACACTGAAAATCAATGTTATTTGCAGTTATACTATTGTCAGTTTGGTGTTTAATGGTCATCTAGCTTATTTAAGTAGCAAATAACTTGACTTTTAAACAAATAAAAGGGTACTCACCTTCCTTATTAATTTTAATGTTGTTTTCTTCAGTAAAAACAAATAAATGGCACACTGTTGATCCGTTAAATGTTCATTTTTGTCATTGAAATCAAGATGCGCACTCTGTACGGAACACCATCGTAAGCCTGTACGGAACATCGTTAATGCTTATCATCTTCCGTACACGTGCGGATAGGGCTGGGTATCGTTGCAAAATGTTCGATACCGATACCCTGAATATCCTTTTTTTCTATAATTTTATTTTAATAAATGTATTTTAACAAGATTACTTTTCAGGATGTTTGTGACACTTCCACATCAGGCTTATCTCTAAGACCAATAAACAAAGGAACAAAAGCACAAAATGAACAAAGTGTAGTTAAAACAATATATCAGTGAATGTTTTTATAATAAAGTTCAAACAGTTTTAACTCAATCAGATTTAAGTATTTGTGAGGTTCACTGCTGCTTAAAGGTTTAGTTCACCCAAAAATTTGAATTCTGTCATTATCTACAAATGAAGATATTTTGGATTTAATCCAAGAGCTTTCTGATCCTCCCATGGATAAATCTTTGAATATAAATCTTTGAATTTTGTTTACTTTGCACACAGAAGTATTCACATTGACTTATTTTGACTATGTTTTTGGTTCCTTTCTGGGCATTGAAAATGCATATCCAGTAAATATAGGAGGATCAGAAAGCTCTTTGATTAAATCCAAATGATCTTCATTTGTGTTCTGAAGATAAACAAAGGTCTCATGGGTTTGGAACAACATTAGGGTGAGTAATTAATGACAGAATTTTCATCTTTTGGTGAACTAACCTTTTAAGATCACCTGAAATCACTCCACAGTTCTTCTTCAGAAAAATTAGCATGTAGCACTGATATTGATTCTTCATGGTCGATTTTGATTGCTGATGTTTTACAAGTAAATGGGCTGATTCTGAAAGCCTTTTTAATATATTTAGTTTACACCTTAAGCAAGGGACAAGAATGAATGATAATATGAGTACATGAACAAGATGTTTATTATAAGTACAGACATTTAAATTAGAGGCAACCACTGCATTTAGATTAAAATCTAAATAAATGACAAAATATATTATAAATAACAAAAAATAAACGACACAGTTCTTTCTTAGTGGTGTATTAAACTAGAGTGCGGTATTAAAATTGCTTTAAATGCGTGTGCGCGTGTTACTTTTGGTTTCGTTTCAACGATCCAGCGAAACTCGGCGGTGATGAGCGTGCATTCTACAATACAAGAGATTACTTTAACAAAACCGTTTGAAAGTGGGAGGACACAAACGGGATATTGAAAAGCGTGTCCCCAGTGAAAATGATGCCCCTGAGTGCAACTATGCCGCTGAGTTATCGTTTGATGTGAATGTATGTTGCGTTGTACCTATACTGAGACTATATTGAGACTGAGGCGCCATAATTGTATCCGACAGAATGTTGTCTGGTGTTTTCTCATATTTGACGTTTTGCCAGTCTTGGACGCGATAACCTTTTTACAAATATTGCATCGCACGCTGTTGCCGTCAATATTGGCATATTGTAGAAATACTTTTGATCTCTTATACATCGTTTGTGTTAAATTTATGCTATGCTTTAAAGTATAATGTACATTACAGCCTCACATTTGACAAGCTCTGGGTGAGTGGGCTTGACCGCCATAAACTATTGATTTTCAAGGCAGCCTCGCCGCAGCTAATCACCAGCATTTGATCTGGGCAAGTAAAAGATACCGCACGTTTTCTAGCTCACTGACGTTGACAAGATTATATCCTTGGGTATCGAAATTTGGTACCGAACGAAAATGATTTTTTCGATACTCGATAGTATCGAGACAATTCAGTCGGTGCTTAAAAAGTATCGAACTCGATACCCAGCCCTACGTGCGGAGGAGGTGCCTTTCCCCACTTTTCTCAAAAACTATTGGTCCAAAAGACATCAATCAATGTGTGTACTGTGCAATAGGTATTCTCCCAGAGAATGATCACACAAACATGCTTGTCAGGCTTTCAACAACGGAGGAGTGGTCAATGGCGTGCGATAAAAGACGAAAAGTGTACATAGTTAGTCTACGTTACATATCTTAGTATCCTACCAGTGTGTGTTACTGTGTTTTGTTAGCTGCGGCTAGGCGGTAATGTTATATTTATATCTTGCCGAATATATGAAGTGAAAGAAATCTGCACCTCACTTGAATAGTCAAATACAGACAGTTTACCTAAGATGTAATTTACCTAAACACAGTCGCTAATGTTTTGAGTCCAGATTAACAAACCAAGTTAGGTGTCAGTTACTGGATTTTAAAGTTACATCAGTATAATTAAGCCTATTGTTACAAGCAGTCGGTCTTAATTATAATCAAGCAACAAAATACTAAAGAGAAAATCATTAAATGTACTTAACTTGCCTTTGTATTAGTCCTATTGTTTGTAACGTCAATTTGCTACTTTGATCGTATGTTGAATGAAATACAATATTATAAATAACTATACTGTGATATATTACTATTGTGAAATAATATAGTCATATCATGCACCCATGCTAGTTTTAAGATCAAACTCACAAAATGTGACAGAACTTCAAAATGAGTAACTTAACCTAAGAACACTGTTATGTAAACTCATCAGACAGGACCTGAAAGTATGATCATTGGACTCCATGGAGAAGAATACTAGATGTAAACCAGGATTTTGGATCAGCTGTGCAGATTTGGTATGGGGCTGGTGAGTACATTTTCGTAAGCCCATGTCTGTCAGTAAGTAGATAATGTCTTATCAAACAAATTCATTTTAATTTAATTGAATGCTTGTGTGTGTGTGTTTCCTCCTTATGATCCTGAAGATTTGGGAATGAAAATCTTCTAATACATGATCTTCAGAGGAAGTAAGTATTCATTTCTAACGTTAAGACACACTAACATTAATTTTATTTTTAAAGGGAAGTTCATAGTATTTTTCACTTGTGTACAAATTCTGTAAAATTAGAATGTTGATAAAAATATAAATGTTTTCTTTATCAATTAACTTCTTTTAACTAAATTAAATCAACATTTGGTGTGACCATCATCCTGTGTTTAAAGCAGCTTTTGCACTAGGGGCACTTGCGGATAGTTTTACAGGTTTGCAGGTGGGCCTCTTGAAGCATCCTAGAGACGTTGCCACAGTTCTTCTAGATTTAATCTGTCTCAGTTTGTTCTGTTTCTTAATGTCATTCTGTGCAGAATGGATGATGATAAGATCAGATCTTTGTTTGGAGCACTGGCTGTTGTCAAACAAAAGTCTTACTGGATTATTACATTTAATGGCAAAATTAATGTTTAGAAATATAAAATAAATTACCCATTGAAACACTACAGCAAAAGATAAACATGACTGAATTAAAATCCTTTTTAGCTGGTAAAAATACTAGTGTTCTAATAATTTTGGACACCACTGTGTTTGGAGCCCATGGGAGTCAGTAGAATATTGTGGATTAAAATAAAATGATGTGGATGAGATAGAAATGCATTTTCAGTTAAATTTCACCTTGGAGCTCTGAATAACTAGTAGCGAAAATTCAATAATCTAAATTTGAATCTGAAATCTGAAACTAATAAAATTGTTAAGTCTTGATAATTTTGTATATGTGTTGGTTTTGTATTTATTCAGTTTTTAGATCAATTCTGACACAAATACTTCCTGTTGATAATTCACTCACCCCTCTGTCATTCAAGATGCTTATGTCTCTTTTTCTGTCAAAAAGGTTTTTGAGGAAAACCTTCCAGGTTTTTCTACATATTTCGATGGGAGCCAACAGGTTGAAGGTCCAAAATTAATTGTCAATGCAGCTTCAAAGGGCTCTTCATCATCAGATCCAAGGAATAAGGGTCACTGGGAACTTGTAAAGCCCTTTGAAAGCTGTATTGAAAATTGGCTGTATTGTGGGGTGCAACCAAAGGCATCGCTGGGATTCGAACGCAGGATCTCCTGTTTACTAGACTAGCCGGGCAGCACATTAGCCCTCCGGGAGGGCGACTCTGACAATCCAGGCTTCCAGAGAAGAGGCCAGGCGTTGGCTGATCGGGTGCTGGACAGCTTTAAGGCGTTTGCCGACAACTGTGTCGGGGCGTTTTGCAAAATTAACCACTCGCTATCGGAAAAGCTTGCGTTTGCTGGACTGGAAAACCGCCCAAGGCACCGCTGGGATTTGAACCCAGGATCTCCTGTTTACTAGACAGGCGCTTTGACCAGCCACGGCACCTCCTTGGTGGGACCCGTTAGTCTACGATGCTATCCTTCAAAAGCACGTGAGAGGGTAGTGTTGCAAGGCAAGCTGCCCGCTGTCCTCGAGCTTCTATGTGTCTCCATTTCGCCGTCTGTTTTTTGGTAAAGCACGACGTTGGCTGTATTGTGGTGCGCAACCAGAGGCATTGCTGGGATTCGAACCCAGGCTGACCTTCCAAGTCTGTGACCGTCCAACAGTAAAAGAGCGCGTTCTCTCTCTGCAGGAAGGACAGGCCCTTGGGTCTCTGCACAATAGGGGTTATGCGCAACAGGCTTCCATTTTCTGCTAAACAGGTCTCGTTGCTTCCGGTTCACGCGTTTTGCATATGCCTCTTTAAATATGAACATGATTTACTCAAGATTCCTTCAAAGTAGACACTAAAAATGATCATAACCAATGTCCATCACATATGTGGATTGATATATAAAAGTTTTTAATTTTTATTCTTTTCACTAACATTTATATATAAATATCGAATGAAACGTCCACAATAAAAACAGCTGGCTTGTTTAACTGATTACCTTAAAAGTCCGTCGATATCGCCATTATTTATTACGGCTATTAACACGTTCTCCGACAAGCGGAAGCAATGAGACCTGTTTTCCGGGGTTGGTCAGGTGACGTTCGACATATAGCCTATTGCAGTGCCCAGTGTTGTTTGAAAGGCAGAGGCACTGTAAGAGCCTCAGGTCCAAGGGAGGGCAAAAAGATCCAAGCTGCCATTTGCATGGCACCGCTGGGATTTGAAACCAGGATCTCCGGTTTACTAGACAGGCGCTTTAACCAACTAAGCCACGGCGCCAACCCACATGTTAATCGTGGGGATGGCGGCTTAGACGATGCATGAATAAACACTTTGTACGTCCTGCTTCCTCCACTTGATGTAAGACAGTTATTGCCATACCTCACTGAATTGGTTCTTGGGTATGTTTTGCTACCTTTTTGCGCGCAACCAAAGGCATCGCTGGGATTCAAGCGCATGATCTCCTGTTTACAAGACAGGCACTTTAACCAACTAAGCCATGGTGTCAAATCAAAAGCAAGGCTGTCGGGAGGGTGACTCAGAGGGTCAAAACATCCAGAGGCGGGAAAGGTGCTGGTACGCTTAAAAGAGAGGCGCTGCGTTCGAAGCTGCATACTTCCATACTATATAGTAGGTAAAAAGCAGTAGGCAAGGAAAAAAGTATGTTTGAATGTTCAGTATTCATAAAAGAGTAGGCGAGAATTAGTAGGCGAGTGCACTAATTCTCACTAGATTCGGACGAACGTATACTTAAAGTGCGTTCGAATATGCCTACTTACCTACTATATATTAGGGAAAAAAGTATGTGAAGAAAGAAGTACCTTCGAAACCTCAGTATTCATAAAAGAGTAGGCGAGAAATCCCTACTGCTTCAGCCCAGATTCTGAAGTGTTCATCTGATGCACACTTTTCAATCCCAGGAGGCCACAGGAGGCCAAAACGCGACCAGGGTGCAAACCGAAACACGGTTCACTGTCTTAAAATCATATTTGTTGAGCTACTGTATCGTAAACTGTTGATTTGCATAAGGTGCCAAGACGTTAGACAGTAATGCTAAAGTATATTTCTGATCTCGCTGTAAAACACGTTTTATTACGTATAGCTACCATAGACATCTTAAATATGATTACTAAATGTTTAACTACAGACAGGAATATGTTCTGAGAGAATTAAATGAGCACATCACAACACAAAACAGACATCTAAATGAGTGATGGACATTATGTGAGTTAATGTAGAGTTCACTGTTGTCAACACTGCTTTAGATTAATGTTATGTAAATAAACACATGTACATATAGTAACTAAACATGAGTTATCTGTTTCATTTGTCTAATAGTACTGTTGATTAATTCAGGAGCATTTGAATTTGATGTTAAACCAATTAACACAACAGCTACCTCATAAATGTAGTATTGAGCACACGAATCAGAGGGAACTGAATCTTGGCTGGATGTTACAGGCAGAGGCGATTCTAGGGTCTGTTGGGGCCCCAAGCAAAAACTCCCAGGGGGCCCTTCTCACAAGTATTCTTCATTATTATATCACAAATAATCCGACACCAATGATAAATGTATGAAATCACAACTTGTATTATATGGAATGTTCACATATAGCATACATCACACACACACAACACACCTTACAATAATATAAAATAACATAAAAATTGTAATTTTGGGAATATTTCTGAAAATAATAAAAAAATAAATAAACAGGGCAAACAAATACAATACTGTAAATAACTTAAGCAATATAAACATAGCACAAAATATAATCTGTATAAGTGAAAAAGTTGAGGTATCAAAGTCACAATAAAATACTAAACAAATGACTAATAACAAACACTATAACAAAATATAATCTGAAGAAGTAAAAAAGTTGAGGTAGCAAAGTCACAATAAAATACTAAACAAATGACTAATAACAAACACTATAACAAAATATAATCTGAAGAAGTAAAAAAGTTGAGGTAGCAAAGTCACATGAAAAATTGGAATTTTGGGAATATAGGAAAACAATAAAAAACCAAAAATAACATCTAGAGAAATATATACTATAAATCTTCAGCACACCACTTTCACAACTGTCTTAAAATTGGCGATTGTCTTAAAATGATATATAACAATAGGGTATATCTTGAATACACTTTTCAGAACATTTCACATAATATCAATGGAATTGAAATATATTTAACTCACCATCATCAGTAGCTGCCACATATTGTGCCTCTGGTGTCTCTACCTCCTCTTGATGATCACCAGGTGCAGTGGCTCTCCCACTGGATGTACATGTCGATGGAGCTGCGTTGACAAAAAACAAAATTATGTATATTGTCATAAAGAATGTTTACAGGGCATTTTATTATTAGTTATTAATCGAAGTGGAACACAGGACTTACCGTTTTCATCTTCGTCAGTATTTGGTGGCTGTGTTGTTTTCATGAATTTAAGTAATGATCCTGAAGAAATATGAGAGAAATATTTAAAATTATTCTTCATGGCCATAACTTTATTCAATCAATAATAATTGCTATCATAGCATTCATAGTCTAATGCAAGCTATTAACTCTTAAATAACATTTTTTAACATTACCTTCAACAAACATGATGTCCACAAAGCATAATAGCTACTGCATTAGAAGAAGCTATACATTTTAAAGAAAAAAATACAGTATATAAATAACTGATAAGGGGCTTCAATACTGATATATTACCAATTAATCTATATCAATACTGATAATAACAAAAACTGACTAATAACATAGTTAGCTATGTTAATAATGTTAATAGTTAGCTCACTTATTTCTATTAACGTTACCCTGGTAGCCAGCAAGTATATGGAGTGCTACTGCTTACTGCAGCTACTTTTTTTTTTGGTAACTTGCTGACCATAACCGTGTCCACTGCCCCACTACCTGGCCACGAGTCTACATTTACTAAATAGCAAAACTGTTAAGTAACAAACATGCTAATTATACAGTTATTACGTTTCAAACTTAACGTTAGACTAACCTATCGGCTAACATCCCCGTTGCCATGAGCTAATGTATTAGGCTAACGTCGTTAGCGTCAGCTACCGTCAGTAAGGCTAACGTCAGGCAGCGGCCTAACTTACATCAGGCGTTAACTTCATGTCAGTTTAAAAATAACATTTGCTCAACAACGGCAGTAACTAACTGTTAATACAATGCGTACAACATTATCTGCTGCTCCACTTACCACTTTCTTTCTTTCTTTTTTCTTCGTCTTCTTTCTTTTTCTTCCTTTTCTCGCTGCCGGAAAGATAGCTCCTCTTCATTTTTCTTCAGTTTACGAAAACACTACTTTGCGGCGCATCAAACTGGTTAACGTAAGGTGGGATCATGGCATTGATTGACATGGGGCCCCCTTAGGGAGGTCGCCTTGGCATTGACATTGCTGTCATTGCAAATCGCCCGCTGTCGAATAGGGGGGAGGAGGGGCATGCGGTCACTGCGGTTTTGACTGTGAGGTGCGTTTCTCGGGGGCCCCCTGCCGGCTCGGGGCCCCAAGCAGTTGCCTGCCTTGCCTGTTGACAAACGGCGGCCCTGGTTACAGGGACAGATGAGGCAAGTATGCTTGTCAGGTGAAGAATGACTGATAAAGCAGTGCTGCCATCAAAGGCTTTGAGTGAGTACACTACAGACATCAATAAAACATATTTTAAACCTTAAGTTGCAGTTTATTTATAATATTTAATAAAAAATAAAAAAAAAACAATTAAGCAGAGCCATTACACCACTTTTCTGATTCTTGATTTCTGTGCCTTTGTTGCAGATATTTTGAGGTGGAGCAGGACCTGAAAGCAAAGATGACAGCAGCATTTACGGGAAAAAAAAGTTAAATCTGAAACTTAATATAAAGATTGTTCATTTTGTTTGTTACTTCTAATACAGAGATCTGATGACATTGTGCTGTTAAAATGACAGCTTTTGTATTGTATTTGTGCATCTTTGTATGATCTGAAATGTCTGCAGACTGGTGTGTGCAGTGAGAAAGGAGAAATCCACAGCAGCGTCCTGGAAATAAATAGTCAAGTGCCATCGATGAGACCCTCCATCACTCCACCTGCCCTTTGCCTCATCTGGACCAGATGTTGCTGTGGCCTCTTCATCCTCAATGAGCCCAGAGCCAGCGAGAGCATCTAGAGCAGGGGTCCCCAAACTTTTTTCTGAGCGGGCCACATATTTTTATTTTCTTAAATGGGGGGCCAGGTCGGTTATAAAAGAAAATACCATGGGCTGGACTGACTACTATTATTATTATTTTACCTTTATTTATTATACTTTTTAATGCTAGAATCGTTTATTATTTTGTTATGCACCAAACACAAGATCTTCGAGCAGCTGATCCACGTTTCCTTTGTGCAGATATTGCAAACATGGAGGAAGATGTACAAGGTAGGGTCATTGTGTTACTGATGCTATGAGTTATTTGAGCATCTGTTGTGCTTATTTTCTTTTTATTATTATAAAACATAACTTATTATTACAGGTTCAGGGAAAGATGGTATTTATCTTTAACAATGAACAATCATAATGAAAAAACCTGAAAACATAACTATTAGGCTTGCTCACATCAAAGAATGCGATTATATACACGGAAATATGATTAAATATCTCTGAATCAAATTATTAACATTATAGTTTATCAAAAAATGGATTTGTTGTTTTTGTTAAGCCTCAGGGATGAAAAAAAATTCAACAAGAATTTAGGCTAGTTTTGCGTGTAGATAAACAATTTTGAATACAAAAAAAAAACCATATTCAAAAAATAAAGAATTTGGGTTTTCCTGACAAAAAATATTTATTTTAGAATTTAAAAATACAAAAACCTAAATGAACCCAAAACGTATCTGTTATACTACAATCACAATAAAAGAAGAGCTGTTTCTTTAACATGACCACAAAATGAACAAATTTCATCAATATCAAAATATTTATAGAAAGATGAATTAAACCCGTCGATCATATCTATTAACTTGTTGCACTTGTTATAACGTCATTGGTCACATGATAACGTCAACATGGCGGAAGACGTGCAGATCAAATCCATACTCAACGAGATTTGGCTGTAGAGTACGTACTCTTTTAGCGATCATTAAGTAAGTACTTACTGAAATTAAATACCTACTCATCCTGTATGCGCTTTCTAACGCAGCCACATTATGTACGTATGTCCAACTATTATTATTACTCTTGTTTTTTTTTTGTAAGAAAAATAGGACAATAATTTGTAACAGTTTTTTTTTTCTTCAACAATGATTGTTTTACAATAACGTTTAAACCTAAAAGTGAGGCACTGACAAATGATGGTCATTGCAAAGTGATGGTGCTAGGGAGCAATGTGCTTTTTAAAAACATTTTTATAGGTTTAACATTAGATTAACAGCTCGGATTATACGCTACTTTGACATGAGACACAGAAGATGCTAAAAATTGAGTCAGGCGTGACTTCCGCGTTCAGAAAAAAGGTCTACAAGACAATCCTAAAAGACAATTCCTAATACAGTCCTTTAGGAATGGTTACAAAATATGACTATTAAAGCCTTCCTCAAAACCGCCAATGTTGGTAGTAGAAATGAGCAAGTAACTGATGTGTGCAAATTAAATCCATACACACTGATGTTAAAATGCTAACAGTGTCCTTTTTTATGCTTCAACCAAAAAAACTGTGTACTTCCTGTGAGATCTCTCTTCAATTCATGACATTCAAATGTGAAGTTCTTACACTGTAGACAGAGTCCATTTGTCCATAGTCCATATTTCAAGTTGAAACGGTAAAGTGTACCATGGACAAAACACATTGCTTTAAAATGTGAATTTGAATTGCATTGTAGAAGCCCTGTATAGGATTCCATTTGGAACCCTTAATAAGGCTTCTTTTGATTATGAATCTTCATGTGCTTGCCAAGGCTTACTTTTTGAATGAAACTCTTTCCACACTGGTCACATGTGTAAGGCTTCTCTCCAGTGTGAATTCTCATGTGTCTGTTAAGGTTTGCATTAAAAGCAAAACTCTTTCCACACTGTTTGCACATGTAAGGCTTCTCTCCAGTGTGAATTCTCATGTGTTTGTTAAGGCTTTGTTTACGAGTGAAAATTTCTCCACACTGTTGGCAGGTAAAATAGCTCTCCAAAGTGTGAATTCGCAAGTGGTATTCAAGTTTTGATTTTCCACAGAAACCTTTTCCACACTGTTTGCATGTGTAAGGTTTCTCTCCAGTATGTATTCTCATGTGTCTGTTAAGGTATACTATTTGAATGAAACTCTTTCCACACAGTTTGCATGTAGAAGGCTTCTCTCCAGTGTGAATTCTCATGTGTCTGTTAAGGCATCCTTTACGAATGAAACTTTTTCCACACTGTTTGCACGTGTAAGGCTTCTCTCCAGTGTGAATTCTCATGTGTGTGTTAAAGTTTCCTATACGAGAGAAACTCTTTCCACACTGTTGGCACGTGTAAGGCTTCTCTCCAGTGTGAATTCTCATGTGTATGTTAAGGTTTTCTTTACGAGCGAAACTCTTTCCACACTGTTTGCACGTGTAAGGCTTCTCTCCAGTGTGAATTCTCATGTGTGTGTCAAGGTTTCCTTTACGAGTGAAATTTTCTCCACACTGTTGGCAGGTAAAAAGGCTCTCCAAAGTGTGAATGCACACGTGGTTTTTAAGATTTAATTTTCTGCAGAAACTTTTTCCACATTTTCTCCAGGTGTAAGGCTTCTCTCTGGTGTGAACTTTCATGTGGATGTTAAGGTGTCCTTTTTGACTGAAACTTTTTCCACACTGTTTGCATTTGTAAGGCTTTTCTCCAGTGTGAATTCTCATGTGCCTGTTAAGGTTTTCTTTTCGAGTGAAACTGTGTCCACACTGAAAGCAAGTGAAATTACTCCTAGTTCCTGTATTTTGTGCTCTTTTTTGTTTAGAAGTATTTGCAGACTCTAAGGAACAAACTGATTTATCTCCAGATACAAAATCATGAAGATTCTCAAACTGATCTTTCTCTTCGGTTTCATTCAGTTCTTCTCTCTCCTCTTTCAGCGCTGTTAGGTCTACGGTGGAAAAACAAAGAAATAAAAGTTAACCCCAGTTTAATGACACAAAGCAATTGACATCATAACATGTAGATATCTAATGCTTGTATGCTAGATCCTATACCAGGGTGTCCAAACCCGATCCTGGTCGGCTGGTTTCCTACAGTGTTTAAGTTGGCCTTTATACAATTAATTAAAAAAAATCCAGATAATCTAATGATAGTGTTTAGGAAATCTATATAGACTGATCTCTACTATTGTATGTATCCTAGGGAATAAAAATCATCAAATTGAATTCAAAGAGATGAGGGAAAATAAGAGAACAAACTCCCCATTTAACTATCAAATAAAAAAAAATAAACTTCTGAGTTTTTATTTAGGGGGCAGTTGTGTTAGCCAATTATAAAAATGGGCTGTTCCACTGATCTTTTAAATGGAAAACAACCCAAAACTGACTGTCACAGGATGTTCACTCATAAATCACTAAACTTTTTCTTTAAAAAACTTTAGTAATATTATAATTACACTTTAGGAATAAGAAATAGTTTTGCACCAGTTGAAAGAGAAACAGTCGAGTATGGTGAATTGTGCTCTGCATTTAATCCATCCAAGTGCATACACAACAGGAACACACACCTGGAGCTCCTTATGCCCATAAAGTGGGCCAATCACAATGTTGCATGAACAGTCTGTGCATCTGACTGATGGCCTGCACGTGCGTTTTCATATTTAAAGAATTTAGTACTGACTTTTCAAACACAAGTTTGCACGTATGCAACAAATGCCTAGTTTATAATGGGTTTTATAATTTCTGTCTCGATGCGCCAAGAAATGGTATCACAACATGGTTAGGGGTGTAACATTTCCAACACACGCTTGAGGTATCCGGCCAATTCCAAAGCATGGATAGCTGACCAATCAGAAAACACCTGGGTTTCCATCAACAGTGAGTTTTGTGGAAATCAAAGCGTTTCAGAAAGGGAGGGCAGAGAGGAGCAACAATAATGTACAGTATGTGGAAAATAACATGTTTTTAAACCTCAAACTGCATAAACACATCACCATTTGATGCTAAAAAGTGAATAACAAGTCAACCATAAGATTACTATTGTTTTGGATGTTTAAGCGCAGTTACTAAAAAATATTACATGTTTATTTCTTGGTAAGACACATTTGACAGCAAAGCACTAAACTTGAGTCGGGAGGCATGCAAAATTTTAATTTCGTTGAAAAGTTCTTGAATTTCTCTCCCAAAATATCCAAACCCTGAAACTATTGATGTAACAGCATTGGACATGATTTTAGCTAACACTGTTTCTGCATCAGCCGTGTTTGATCTGTTCATAAAAGAATTCAGTAACACTTTCTTTGAAGCCCATATTTATAATGCATTATAAGGGTATGCTTAAGGCACTATAATGAATTCATAGTGCAGTATAAAAAAAAAATTATAGTATGTTGTATCATAAAACTGTTTTAATGTATTGTAATTTTTATTTATTTGCGGTTATAGCTTTTAAGCGTGTGATTATCTCCTCATAGTTATAACATAAGTCTCGTATATTACCACGTTACGCATGTCACTTTACTGGAAGCATAAAAAGAGCACTTATAAGTATTAATAATAATAACAATAATTATATCTATCAAAGAGCCAAAAGTTAATGTATCAGATGAATGGATAACATGACACGTTTGTATTATTAGTTAGATTATTTTGATGGTACCCTTTAGACAGCTTTTGATAAGTAACTATTCAACTGCATGACAGCTAGCAATAATTATTAGTAGTAGTATGCTAAATATATTCTAACACTGTATTTTAATGGTTCCCCAAAAGACAAAACTGATATGTAACTTTGCAAGTTTGTGAACCTTCTACCTAGCCAAACTTAACCTAAGTCGGACAATACTACTAATAAAGGAGTGTTAGTGTAGTTGGAAAGTTGCTTCTAGTCAGTAGACCAGGGGGCCTATCATAATAAAATGAAATATAATGTTAAAAAAAAAAAAAAAAAAAAAAAAAAATTGTAATAGGATATAGTCCATTAAAAATTGCGTAGATTTAATTAGCCGCCCATTGTGTCAAATAAATAATCATAATCTTAAAAGTTAGAACCCCAAATACTCAAGTACTTTAGTATACTGTAATTGTTATGATTATTTATGAGAACATATTATAAGATTTTTTTTTTTTTATGATGCATTCATTACAATGCCTTAGAAATACTTTATAATGTATTATAAATAGGGGCTTCATAGAAAATGTTACCAAAAATTCTGTGCAGAATTAGGGATGCACCGATATGTATCAGCCGATCACTTGCACGTTTTGTCAGTAAAGCCGGTTCTGTAATCAGCGGTAAATGCCATCAGGTGCGTGATTTCACGTTGAGTAGTATATACTACACACAGCCGTTGTTCACTGAGGAGCTGCGCACATTCACGCTGATAATGAACATTTTTCGAATTTGCACAGCTCAACGGCTGTGTGTAGTATATACGGCTCAACGTGAAATCACGTACCTGATGGCATTTACCGCTGATTACAGAACCGGCTTTACTGACAAAACGTGCAAGTGATCGGCCGATACATATCGATGCATCCCTATGCAGAATTTAAATGTTTCTTACTAGATCTGGAAGTGCTTTTGCTGCCCCCCCCTGCTGAAAAAACCAGCTAAAACCAGCCTAGGCTGGTTGGCTGGTCTTAGCTGGCTTAAGCTGGAAATGGCTGGTTTTAGCTGGTCTCCCAGCCTGGTCAGGCTGGTTTTAGCTGGTGGTTTCCCAGCCTGACCAGCTAAGACCAGCTAAGACCAGCTAAAACCAGGCTGGTTGACCAGCTAAAACCAGCCAACCAGCCTAGGCTGGTTTTAGCTGTTTTTTTCACCAGAGCCATCTATAATTTAACAGACTGATCTGCTTTAAATGTTGTTTCTATTACAATTAACTAAATCTAAAGCAGCTTGAAACTCAGTATTAATAAAACTTTGAAATAATGTACAACAAACAGTCATTAAAGATGAATGAAGATTAAACACCAACCTCCTTGTTCCTCATGTTTTATTCTCAAATGTTCAGGTTCCTCTTGTTTTATTCTCAAAGGTTCTGGTTCCTCTTGTTTTATTCTCAAAGGTTCTGGTTCCTCCTGTTTTATTCTCAAATGTTCAGGTTCCTCTTGTTTTATTCTCCAGGTTTCTAGTTCACTCATGTTCTCCTCACTCTCCACTTTAACAAACATCTTCACAGCAGCAGATCTCAGATCAGCAGATACTTCTCCAGATATTCCTGCTCGCTTCCAAACCTAGACACAGCTGTGAAGATGAGAATATTACAGATATTTACTGACTGGATTCAAAAACTGTATTTTTTTTTTCTGTTTACAGAAACTTTCTTACAGGCTGAACTAAAACAGAATCACAACAAAACAACAGAGAGCAGTGCAACCAATCTTCTTCCTCTTAGGTTTAATGGTGTTTGTCAAACAGAAGTGTGTGTGTTAGTGCCACCCGCTGGACTGGAGTGAGAAGCGCCGAAAGAAGGGAAAATATTACGGGGAAATGACTGACTTGTGCATGTACAATGTGCGCTATTTAAAAAAAAAAAAAAACGATCTCCACAAATAAATGAAAATGACTTAAAATTAAGACTCACATCATGGTATTTGATCAGCATCAACAGTATTTGTCAGTGAATATTAAAGGAGAAAAAAAGAAAAAAATATGCTTTCCTACAATATACAAAAAAGTATTTAACCCACAATGCCCCAACCTCAGTCTACAGTTTAACTGAGTCCCTACAGGATGGACAAGTACAAAAACATTTGTTTCTAACTTTAGATTGAACAGAAAAAATGTGTCTACCCTTGATGTCCTTTTGCCATCCTCTCTGCCATTCCTTTATTAAACTTGATGACCGTTTCAGCATCTTTAATTGGCAAAAACCATGGCAACATATTCAGCTGTTACTCCTCATCTTCCCTTTTTAACAGTGAACAGTTCAGTTAATAAATACAAGATACAATATCTGCTTTACAAACTCAATCTCTAGAAGTGCATTCATGTTATATTAGAGTTATGATTTTAGTGAAGTTACAAGTTTTGAAGCCAAAATACCTGCAACATCCAGTTAGAGCTGTAGTAAACTCAGAGGAGAAGATCAGGAGACTGAGTGAATCTTCATCAGATCTTGATTGAGATGTTTCTGTGTGTCGCTGCAGTCATCCAGACTGACTAAACACTCAATCGCTGGAGTTTTAGACAGATTTCAGGATCGTCATTAGAAGATAAAATATGCAAAGGATGTAAGCAATTACAGAAATTTGTCCAGATTTACAGCAACTCTAATCTAATCAGCAGAACTATAGACTCATTATCACAGAGATCAGGGAAAGTCTCGCCTTCAGCCTCTGCATTCATATTTAACTCAGACATTGATCAGAAACAAAGACACCAATTAAAGAAATGAAACATCAACAGCCAATAAAGACAAAAGATGACACTAACCATCATTTCACATTCATATTCACACACTCCTAAAGAGTGATATATTTATCTTAAAATTCAAATGCCAATTATCTTTCTGCTGAGTTTCTATTGCTTTTCCTGAATGTATTTTGCAGTCATTATTCTTTAGACACATCTGTTTTAAATAACTATCAGCCAAATTCTGTGGTTTCTTTAACCTAAGGTACTAGAACCATTTGTGTTTGGTATTTTCTAAGTATTTCTGAAAAATTTCAGTCAGGTTTTAAGTCCATTCATAGCACTGAGTCTGCTTTGCTGACCCTTCACTCCTGACTCTAATGATTTTACACAACTTGTATCTTGTAAATCATGAAAATCCAAATAATGTAGAATATCAAGATTTAATAAACATGCTCAAATCTAATTAACTTCCATTCATATTTTTCATGAATAGTAATGAAGTACTATGTATACTCACAGTTGACTAAGTTTAGGTATAAATAAAGACATTCATTTTCCTTTATAAAGAAACTTGAAGAATTAGGTTTATATAATCAATATTTGTACTTTGAAATAAGAAATATTTACTTTTTAACACAAGTACATTAAGCAATTTGTTAAGGCAAATGTATGATTGGATATTTATTATTTATTATCATTTCATTGTATCAATCTACAGAGCGGGAAACGAGGAGACGAGGAAACGCAGGAGTGAACTTAAAACAGTCTTTAACGGACAAACTAAAACACAACTCAGGAGTAAAACAGGAAGACATTCACTTGAAGGACGTAAGACATCGGAGGAGAAAACCACAAACAGAACAATATTAAATACTCAACTAAATGAATGAAAGACAAGACACTCCTGAAATCAATGGAAACAGGAACAGGAAAACCAAATATAGGCATTAGAAAACATCAGGGAAAACAAGGACAAGGAGAACATGGAAACAAAAACAAACACAAGGACAGTCCATAGGTGTGACAGTCATTACTGTTAAAGACACAATTATATTGGTTGAAATGAAATTATTGCCTGGCAAATTCAGGAAAAAGGTAAATGTTCAATTTTAAATGAATCTCTTTTGCTTCAGGTGTGTGTGAAAACAAATCTGTGATGCTCTCGATGTTCCTGCCTCTTTAATTGTTGTGATTGTTAATGCTAATGAACACTTGAGTTGTGTGTGAATGTCTTTCGCTGATCTCTGTGATCATGAGAGCTATAGTTAGAGTTTAGTATAGAACTGATCACATCCCTTGAATACTGTGTTTAAGCTTGTGGTCTGAGAGCTTTGTCTTCATCTGTAAGAACGGCCTCCTGAAATCTGAATAAAACTCCAGTGATTGAGTGTTTTAGTCAGTCTGGATGACCGCAGCGACACACAGGACCAGCTCAAACAAGTCTCCTGATCTTCATTTTCCTGCAGGTGTGTTAAAGGTATTTTGTTCTTTAAACATTTAACTTCACTAAAATCATAAAACTAATACAACATGGCATTTTTTCTGATAGATGTACTTCTAGTAAATGTTTCTAAAAAACAGTTTATTGTGTCTTGTATTTATTATCCAAACGTTTCACTATTAACAAAAGAAGATATGGAGGGAACTGAATGTGTTGGCCTTTTTTTTTTGTGCCAATTAACGAAAATGAAAAGGTAATAATCAATGCACCATATTCCTTTACACTAAAACAAAATTGCTTACATAAAAGCTTACAATAACATTACCACTAAAACCTTTGTAACAGTTACACAGCAGCATTAACTAGTTTATGTGAACTTAATGGTACATCAACATAAAACAAAGTGTTATAAATGTAAGTTAAAAAAGAGAATAATACATTCACGAAGTTAATAACTTCGGAAAAGTACAGTTTAACTACTTAAGTACGGAATTATATTCTATATACAACATTTCTATGATATATTTCTGATTTTAGAGAGCAGTGCACCAATGGTAGGTGGCGACAATGCTCCTAAGGAATTGGTCGCCTTCAAACAAGAAGAAGAAGAAGAAGAGGTGCACCAATAGGACTTTTATTTTGCTCTGGTGACGTGACGTCATAAAGCTGCGCGCTCCTCATCTGTTGTGATTCACCTACAGAAAGGTTTGTGGTTTTAAAGTTTTTAAACCAATGGATATTGTTGCATTAATTAAAGCGTTTTTACAAGCTATGTAAAATAAATCATAACTATTAAATCTAACGTTGTAATGCTTTATTTACTGTTACTTAAGACGTTAGTAACAGCTAATGTGCATCTCATTTTTCTCTTCATATCGTGAATCAATCGTGTGATGATAAGAAGTGAGAGACTCAGAATCCGAATCATTTGAATCAAATCATTTGTGAAATGATTCAGTGATTCGATTCAGCGGCACGCGGACTACAAACTACAACAACAAACACAAACGAGTGAATCACAACCGAGAATGATTTCAGGAGAGTGTAATATATTAGATATGACATGCAAATCAAAAATAACCTACCTAAATATGAACCTTCTTGGTAATTTTTTATATTTTATACATTTTATAAAGAAGTCTATTAACTCTCTGACTGTCTTACTAATGCACTACTGAACTAGGAGCTGATTGAGACGCACCCAGAGATTTAGTTTTCATTGATTTATTTTTATTTTTATTATTCTCATCTTAAACAGGACAAAGTGTACAAACACAGGAAAAACTCCTGGAGAATCAACAGAGATCCACGTGACACACTATTATAAAGATGGCGTTTATTAAAGAGGAGACTGAAGACATGAAGATTGAAGAAACTGAGGAACAAAGAAAGATGGCGTTTATTAAAGAGGAGACTGAAGACATGAGGATTGAAGAAACATTGAAACATGAAGAAACTGAGGAACAAAGAAAGATGGCGTTTATTAAAGAGGAGACTGAAGACATGAAGATTGAAGAAACATTTAGAGTCAAACATGAAGATACTGAGGAACAAACAGGTTGGTTTTCATTCTCAAAGCTGAATTCACTACAGAAATGTCACACGAGTGTAGAAATGTTAAGACATTTGACAGAAGTGTTGAGATCACATGACAAATACTAACGCTTCCTTCAATATCCTGCATTCACACTGACCATTGGTTTTCAATGCATTATGAGATCATGCATTTAAGTTGTAACAATAATATGGAATTAGCCTAAAAAAATTATATATTTTTCTGTAACATTAAACCCAATATCTGCTTCTAATATTAAAACCATTGATTTCTAATTATGGCTAATTATGCAAAAGTATCTTAGAAAATTATTTATGGGAAAGTTATTTGCACAAACCTTGAAATGTAAGTTATCACATTTAGCTACTGCATGCCGACTACATTTAGTCATTTAAAGTGTTTGATAAGCAAATAAAACAGCCAGTGGACACTAAAGCTACATCAAAATTACATCCATCAATTTAAAGTCCAACTTTCAAGTTGAAGATCACTGTGAATGAACGTGTAGATAAATAGTGTAGGAACCAGTTTTTCTTGAAAATATAATTCAAAATACGCTATTTAGGCTTCTGGAGTCGTTTTTGAGAGAGAATTTTACTTCCGCATCTGAAAAACTGGCAAAAGCGGTAGTGACGTCACGGCCGGTAGAGCGGTCAATGTAAACCATAGGAAAACAATGGATCGCAATGACTGTTCGGGCGCAGAGAACATTTAAAATGTTCATTTACACTCGTATGACGAACCACAGACACAAATATGAGCCGGTTATGTGGCCAAGAGAGCAGGGACATGCCAGGATTAAAGAGAACAGCGGTCAGAGACAAATCAAGTTGTAATGTGAGGAGAACAGGGCAGGTGTCTGTGAGAGATCAGTGTTAGCAGACGATATCTAATCGGGCAAAATTATAGCATTGGTCATCTAGAAGTATTGATTCTACTTACCTGTAACACAAACGAATAATCTTTGATGAAGCGTGTCATACTCGTTAATATCCAACGTTACGTGATATAGCGGGTTCTTATTACCGCGCACGCGAGAGGTAAACACCTTTTTGTTTTATTATATGCTTCTATGGGAAATGCCCCCAAACTTGATGTGCTGTCTCTGACTCTGCACTTTGAGGCTTGCTGTCTGAAATCAAAATAGATAGCTTATATGCATTTAAGGCAAAGGCATGAGTAAGTTTATGGTAGAGATAATTTATTACTCTGATCAAAATACTTGTACGTACAAATAAACAGTAAAATGTAATCTCAATTACAGGTTGACTATTTTTAGCTCACAAATACCTATAAAGTAAAACTTTTTTAATGCCATTGGTATAAGACAATTAATATTGACAGCATAAGTCAAGTTGTCTGCTGGTATTCATCAGGAAGCCCTTACCTGCATGTGTTGTGTCAGCTATTAAACAGGTTACAGAGGAAGGATTACTTTATAAAGGTTTTGAATGGCCCCATTTTGGTGACATTCAAAAAAAAATAATAATCACAATAACAAATTGTCTTAATGTATAAATGTTTTTATGAGGTTAACAACACATATATATATATCAAGCAGCTCTGCATTTATGGCTCATTCAATTCAGTTTAATTTGTGCAGCAATAAATCGTAAATATTATTTCATACTACTGTTAATACCCAACTTTAAACACACAACATTGCAACTGTTAATATATATACATGTAGATGTACCAAACATATACAACTGAAAGAAAAATATTTTCAGTGTGGTTATCAGTATCACACTAATGTGTTATTTTAGAGGTTGGTTAATAACAGCTGGCCTCCACTGCTTCAGATCTTCACACAGCCTCATGTCTTGCAATGTCTCCCAAAACCCTAAAAACACACATGACAAAAAAAAATCACAAATTAGCTGTGCGAACAATGTGACTAAGCTGTAGACTTGATTAATATAATATTAACAAACGGAGGATAACTGACCAGTAATGCCTTCTCATATGGTACCATTTTTACATGGTTCTTAAACTTACATTGCTAATGTCTAACGTTACAAGCTAGCTACAGTGCTTTACCTCGACTTATACACATCTCGTTGTGTCTCATTATTTAAATAAATATATTCACGGATTTGGTCGTTTTGCGAAGTTATGAGAAGAAAAAACAAGACTTACGGTGCACATTTCACGTATTCGTCTGCATCTCTGACGGCTTCGGACGAACCAGGCTGACCGCGGAGCCGATGAAGCCGCTGTGTGCACTGAAGAAACTGCAACAGTTTTGACCCTCACTTGGTTCTTGCTTCGGCATCCCATATTGAACTGTATCATATCGCCGGGATGATAATCCTCCGGTGTAAAGTGAACGCGTTTTTCGAAGCAGATGCATTCACCCGCACAAACGCACCCAGATCCGGAAGATAGCGCCGTTCTTTTTATTGTAAGTAAACCCGTGGACATGATGTCCTGACAGGCTGGAGTTTGCACAGCCTCCATAAACACAATAATTTACCATGACAATGATCAATTGAAATTAAAAATAACGACTGAAAACACACTAACTCACCACTGCTCCTACTGAATAGCAACAGAGCTAGGCGAACGACTCCCTGTCGTGACGTCATATGACGCGGTCTAGAAAAAAAGCTGTTTTTGAGAGCGGTCCAGGAAATCGTCACTTTGTCTTCTAAATTTGTGCCCTTATGTCTTGTAAAATATTTTCAAATCCTGCATTAACGATTTGTATTGTATTTTCATACACGAATATATGTTTATCTCAAAAAATTTTTTAACTTGCAACATGCAACACGACTTTAATGTGATAAATACCACAGATACCGCATGCTTATTTATGTTAGAGCTAATGAAATTGAAATGAGAATATTGCTTGTAAATAAATAACTTGAACAACAAATTATTTTTTTTATTTTTTATTACATATAACTTTTTACTGTTTTCTACAAATGGATGATTGATTTAGCTGTCTAAAGGACAAGCGCATATCAAGTCTTAATGTCAAGCTCAGGGGGCTGTTTCTAAAAAGACACTCAGAAAAGCTGGAATTAAAGTCCAAAACATGATCTGAAATAATCTAACAAATCTATTGGGGTTAAAGTAGTACCATAAATGACCATTTCATTTATACAATCTCACTCATTTGACCCAGGTTCAGTGAGTCAAGATAATTTGATGTGCACGCTAGGCTTGCCACAATAGACGGTTACTGGTTTTAAGACGCAACACCGGTGACATCACTTTTCCACCCATTTTTTTTTAAGTATTCGTTTTTTTATTAAATATTTATTTGATTTGAATGGAAAATATTATTTTAAATAATTTACTTAAGACGAGAGCAAGCAATATAATTAACGCTTACATATAATAAAAAGCGTAAAAGTTAAGCATGTTTGGCCGAGCACGGGGCACTCCCCCTGCCCAGGGAGAGGGATGCTGAAAACAAGAGATGATGAAGGTAAGACTGCTTGGCTATTTAAAGGGATTCTCTTGTAGTGCTTGGATACGGAGTGTGATTGCTGATGGTGAATTGGCCGTGTTAATTATCTGTGCGAGGAGTCGAATTTACAGAAAGAGAATGGCGGACGATTTAGTGTCCAAAAGCACCTGTTTGGCAATATTTTGGGTTCAAAGTTTTTTTTTTTTTGTAGTTTCGTTGGCGTCCATTAAAACAATTGACGCCGAATTGCCAATTCCCGCAAAACTGAAAGTGAAAGTAGGCTATAATACGCACGCATTTAAAAGCTATTTAAAAGCAGAAAAAAGAGCAAACCCCCACCCCCACGGTCATACCGGTATTACCGGTGTTGTCACGTGCCGATTAACCGGTGGGGAAATTTCCTCATCGTCACAACCCTAGTGGACGCTTGTTCTTAAAGCAGTCCTTAATGTCGATTATAGATCGATTGATCCACCATGGCAAATATATTTGAACTGTTAAATACATTTGAGATGTTGTTTTCCTCAGGTATTCAGCTAAAATATGTGTTGTTGGACATTAACTGTGACATGTATTATTATTAACCGTATTGTAAGTGCATTATTATCTTGGAAGTAAATGTAAATCAAATGTAAGCTGACTGATACAGTCCTAATTATTAGCTCAAATGAGTAAATGTCTGTTCCTCTTCCCAGTTAAAATGTAGTCTGGTTTCTATTATTTCTATTTAAATTTAGTGTTTTAAAAACTAGAGATAGAAGATACAGCTGTTATAAAACCACAGGCTCAATCTGGTTAAAAAGTTTTAACCAGATTGAGCCTGTGTCTCTTTATTTTTTAGGAGTTATTATTGGTAAGATGAAACCATCTTCTTACTGTATGGACATTGTCCCTTCACACTTTTATTTCACACTAAATATTTAGAGAATTATAAATAGCAGTCTCACCTCAGGTGTTGCACCACAGAATTTGAAACATGCAATAGTGGAACCATTGATTAAAAAGGCAAATTTGGACCTGTATCAAAACTGCCATTTCTTCCCAAAGTGTTAGAGAAGGTTGTATTAATACAACTGCTGTCTTTTCTATATTTACATGGGGTTCAGGAAGTGCTCCAGTCAGGTTTTAAATCCTTGTAAAAGTTTTTACTGACCTGTTATTAGCTACTGCCTTTGGTAATTATGCTTTCCTCTTGCTTTTAGATCTTACAGCGGCATTTGACACTGTAGACCACAATATCTTGGTTTCTCAATTAGAAAATTGCATTGGTTTTAAGGGTACTGCGTAGGAATGGTATCCTCTTCAGCGTCATTCTCATGTGGAGTTCCTCAAGGTCCATTCTTGGGCCTGTTCTGTTCTCTATATATTTGCTTCCTGTAGGGTCCATCTGTAGGAAGTCTGGCATCTCGTTTCATTTTTATGTAGATGATTCTCAGCTTTATCTGCCTTTGAAAAGGAAAGATGCAAAGTCGAAAGGACCATTGTTGGACTGTTTTCAAGAAATTTAAGCCTGGTTGACTCTAAATCTTTTTTAAAGTTTAATGAAGAAAAGAAAAGTTGTGGTATTTGGATCTAGAGGTGCTTGTGACTCTTCTCAGTTGGATCTTGGTGTTTTAAGATTATATGTGAAGCCCAATGTTAAAAATGTGGGTGTTATTATGGAGTGAAAACTGGGTATACAGGTTAATTCAGTAATTAAAGCTAGTTGTTTTCAGTTGAGGAAATTATCCAAAGTGAAGTCTTTTCTATCTTTAAGTGACTTAGAAAAAGTTATACATATGTTTAGATATTAACCAGGCTTCTCTCACACATTTGCAGTTGGTACAGAATGCTGCTGCTGGTATGTTGACAGGAACACAAATGAGAACATATTACACCAATTTTGGCACCTCTCCATTGGTTTCCTGTTCATGTTATAATGGATTTTAATCGATTTTGGTTTTATTGTTTAAATCACTAAATGGACTAGCATATTCTGACTTAATACAGCTATACACTCCAACAAGAGCATTTAGATCCACTGAGCATTTACTTTTGTTTCTTCCTCACATGAGGTTACAAACCGGGGGACCTAGTCTTAAAACTCATTTTTACTCGTTGGCTTTTAACAAAGTATGAGAGTTAAGTTTTTATGATTGTGTTGGACTCTTGTCTGTTTTACAGTGGTGTAAAAAAGTGTTGGCCCCCTTCCTGATTATCAATTTTTTAAAGTTTGTTACACTTTAATATTTCAGGTCATCAAACAAATTTAAATATTAATCAAAGATAACACAAGATGCAGTTTATTATATCGCAAATATTGCGATTGCGATGCGATTTTCGATTTTTGCGTTCAATACATAAAAAGTCAAGTGCATAAAACAAAAATTATGAATAATATATGTTGTTACTTTTACGACACAGAGGGTTAAAAAACTAGAGGTCGACCGATTTTGGTTTTTACCGATACCGATAGCTAGGTTGGACCACACTGGCCGATACCGATTAATTAACCGATAGTTTTGAAAATGGATACTGAAAGGAAACTAAAATAGTGCTCTACTAGTTTTTAAAAAAGTACAAAACCATACTTTGTAAATTAATAAAAATATTAATATGAATTATATATTGATCATTAAAGTTATTTTATAGTTCATTAATGTTAAGAAAATAAATCTTTACATTTTAACAATATGTAAAATAGCAATTTCTATGCTTTTTGTTTACATTTATAATCTCTGTATGTCAGTACTGCCATCTTAAAATTAAGGTTCAATTTAATTAGATTTTATATTAAATTTAATTCGTGCAGAATTCACTTTATTTTTTTATATATAAGCAGGCTACTTTTTAAAACAATAGACAGTAACATATGACAGTGGCTGCTTTAACAGGCTTCAATGAATGCACAGATCTATTTCGATATATCAGATGTTTTGTCCTGCTCTTTAAACTAGTTTCATATAAAAGTATTAGAAAATGCAAGTGCATTTAACCGCATCTGCAATTGAGCTTTTTAGGATGAACAAACACAAAGAGAAAGTGAAAGTCTGTCAGTGCGTGAGTTTTGTGCATCTAATAGTACTAGTACTGCATTACAACCGGCAGAAATGAAGGCATATCTAAAGTAAAACACTGCGGGTGGATGCACACACTGTCAAACAATCCGCACATGTCTCATAGTGCAAACTCTGTGCAATGAAGCCCGCCGCGTCTCTAGCAAGCACACGTGCCATATGCGGGAAAAAACACAAGCTCGTTGAAAAGAGGATTGCGATGCATCGGAGAATCCATTTTTCACTCACCCTTAATAAAACTGTGCAAAAGTGCAGCGCTTCGTTGTGCGGACAACTGGCAGCGCAGGTATCACACACACACAGGATGCGTCGCGTTTAGTTCAAGGGGAAGTCTAAAGGGGAAGTTTATTTAATCACCAAACCGGCAAATGTTTACTTAAAGAATTATCAAAAAAGCGGCAAAGATTAGTTTAAAGAGATCAAACGAAACGAGAAAGGGTGATATATATTGTTGTAGCCATTTAAGAATTTTTTTCTGTTTGACATTGTTTAAATATTATTTGTTTATTACGAAAGAAGTTTTTCCTTGTCTCTCTATAAATTTGTTGCATTTTATTCCCTATAGGAGACAAAAATGGTACAGAAACATTAAGATCAGTCTGTGTATAGATATATGTAGATCCGAGACTCTGTCATTAAATTTCCTAGATTTTTTTTTTTTATTATTAATTGTATAATGGCCAGCCTAATCTCTGTAGGGTACTGTAACGTTCCCAGTTACTTTGCACTGGTCAAGCTACGAGAATTTAAAAGGGGGGAATCATCTTCTTTGCAAATATCAAACTGGTCTTATGTGAAAGAGTTAAATTGCCAAATAAATACATTCAAACACAACATTGATGTATCTTTCTGCATGTTTTCAATCAATACATTGGTCAGACACAACTCTTCAAATAGTGCAAAACACCTACATTCAAATACAATTACACAAATTTACCGTGCATATAAGTACATGTGTGAGAAGAATGGATATGGTCTACAGAGTCCAAAACAGGTTGAGATCATAGACAGTCCTTGAAGCGAAAGTAACCAATCCTATCTGTATATGAGAAAATGACAAGCTGATGTCCTAAACTTGAATGTCCAGTCTGCACCAAGGACCCTCAGATATATGCCAAATAATTGGCTTCAGCAGTACAATTGTCCATCGGTGGTAGTCACAGTATTTGAGCAACTTTATTAATTAACCATCCTCTACAAGAGAGAACACAGAATAACTAATTAAACTCAATTAAGAAAAAACACAGTAAGAACAAACAGAACCTATCACTTACTCTACTACTTCCTGTTTTAGCTAGTACAGATTGAGCTACACGTTTCCCTCTAGTGGCAAGTATGAACATGTCAAACAGAAGACTCTGACAAAACCTGTGACAGACAGTGACTGTTACAGTACTGGCTGAGAAGGATCAGGTTTGGACACCCTGGTATAGGCTCTAGAATACATGCTTTACATATCTACATGTTTTGATGTTAATTGTTTTGTGCCACTAAACTGGGGTTAACTTTTATTCCTTTTTTTCCACCTTAGACCTAACAGTGCTGAAAGAGGAGAGAGAAGATCTGAATGAATCTGAAGAGAAAGATCAGGTTTTTTGTTCCTTACAGACTGAAAAGACTTCTAAACAAAAAAGAGCTCAAACTACAGGAACTAGGAGTTATTTTTCTTGTGTTCAGTGTGGAAAAAATTTCACTCAAAAAGGAAGCCTTAAAACGCATATGAGTATTCACACTGGAGAGAAGCCGTACACTTGCCAACAGTGTGGAAAGAGTTTCATCCTAAAAGGACACCTTAACAGACACATGATGATTCACATTGGAGAGAAGCCTCTTACCTGCCAACAGTGTGGAAAGAGTTTCATCCTAAAAGGATGCCTTAACAGACACATAAGACTTCACACTGGAGAGAAGCCTTACACATCCAAACAGTGTGAAAAGAGTTTCACTCTAAGTGGAAACCTTGAAGTTCACCAGAAAATTCACACCATGGAGAGCCCTTTTACCTGCCAACAGTGTGGAAAGATTTTCACTTCAAAAGGATGCCTTAACAGACACATGATAATTCACACTGGAGAGAAGCCTTACACATGCTCTCAATGTGGAAAGAGTTTCGCTCAAAGTGGAAACCTTAAAGTCCACCAGAAAACTCACACCATGGAGAGCCCTTTTACCTGCCAGTGGTGTGAAAAAAGTTTCAATGAAAAAGGAAGCCTTAACAGACACATGATGATTCACACTGGAGAGAAGCCTTACTCATGCAAACTGTGTGGAAAGAGTTTCAATGAAAAAGGAGCCCTTAAAAGGCACATGTTTGTTCATACTGGAGAGAAGCCTCACACATGCAAACAGTGTGGGAAAAGTTTTAGTCTAAAAGGAAGCCTTGAAAGGCACATGAAAATTCATAATAGAGAGAAGCCCAACAGATCCCCTTAGTGTAGAGTGAATTTAAAACAAAATGTATAGAATGGAACTTTCTCATTCAAATGTAAAGCATTATGTTTTGTCCATAGTACACTTTAAGCTCAGTCCAACACAATACAGCTTGTTGACACGGTAATGCATAAAAGAGTAAGGAATAATATGGATGTGTTTGCTCTGTTTACAATGTAAAAACTTCACATTTGTATCATGAATTGAAAAGAGATCTCACAGAAGGTGCAGATTTTGGTTGAAGCACATTAAAGGACATTGTTAGCATTTTTAACATCACCGTTTCGGGTTACAACTACAACCCTTGTTCCCTGAGAAAGGGAAGGAGAGACGAGGACATACAGAGGAAGGCTCCTCCCTCCGTCGTCTCCACCTTGGACTCTGTTAATCATTTTCCTCCTGGATGTCCATTCTCCTCCTCCTGTTGTTCCATCAGTGCAAGAATGCGCCTTCCAGAAGGGGGATGATATGCCAGGAATATGGACCTATTTTTGTTTCTGTGTGCCCTTTTTTGGTTGCGTTCCTTTCCTTTAGTCCAGTTAGTCATTCTGTGCACCCGTGTTCCCCAGTTACCCCATATATTAAAATCAAAGTCTGTGCATTCTGTCTCTGTTGGGTCTCTATCGTAAAATACGTCTGTCTTCCCTATTTCCTTGTGTGGCTTACCCTGTGTCTTTGAACTTTAATAAACTCTGTTCCTTTGATCTACGTTACGCCGTTCCTCCCAGCACAGTATCGTGACATCAGTGTTCAAGTATTGGAGCAATTTTATTAAAGGGATAGTTCACCCAAAAATGAAAATTTGATGTTTATCTGCTTACCCCCAATGCATCCAAGATGTAGGTTACTTTGTTTCCCCAGAAAAACACAAACGAAGATTTTTTTCGAAAACCGGTGCAGTCTGCCAGCCAAATAATGTGAGTGGATGGGCACCAGACCTTTAAAAGTAAACAAAAACATGCACAGACAAATCCAAATTACACCTTGCGGCTCGTGATGATACATTGATGTCCTAAGACACGAAACGCTCGGTTTTTGAGAGAAACTGAACAGTAAGGCTGGCAGACAGCACCAGTTTTCATTAAAAATCTTCGTTTGTATTCTTCTGAGGAAACTAAGTCACCTACATCTTGGATGCATTGGGGGTAAGCAGATTAACATCAAATTTTCATTTTTGGGTGAACTATCCCTTTAATCACTGTCACATCCCCTGTCAGTAGTGATAATGGACTACCGCCTGTCATGAAATATTGATGGCTTTGACCTTTTGACCTCCCCCCCCCCACACCCCTTTCCCACGGTGCCCACCCACGTAGAGCATGACCTTGTGTTTGATCTTGACCTTGTGAACTCTACTGACCTTGTTTTGCTGGATTGAGCAGGTGCGATGTCGACGGATGATAGGTTTATGGGTTGTTGAGAGGATTTACGAGACGCTTACCAGGTGCGGGATTAACTTCTGACAGGTTTATGGTGGTTGCAGCAAATTTACGATACACTTACCAGGTGCGGGATTAACTTCTGAGGGTTTTATGGGTTGTTGCGTGACCATCCGGTGTTTGATGTCATCCGGTTAGAGAATTATAGCCTGTTTGCGTGACCATCCGGTGTTGTTCATCATTAGGGTGAAGGAAATACAGTAGCTGCGCGTGACCGTCCGGTGTGGGGTGAGGAATGAAGCTTTGAAGAATGTTTCGGCGATTTTACGGTCTAGCCCCACATCCGTGTTGTATCGCAGGGTGTCAGGTTGCGTTCAGCAAAGATAAATAGGGCTTCCCCATCATATCTGCGGATCATCTGAGCTTTGAAATACATAGACATGGACGCGATACACTCACCTAAAACTCCTGAGAGGGAATGGGACAAAGAGCTGGATGGAAGACCTGACTAGGGCCCCGAGAAAACCGTACAACAACAACAATTATAAAATGAGTACCAATTATAAAGTATAAATATATATATTTAAAATAATAAAATGATGATAAAAATAATAGTAATAATACTACAAATGAAATTCCTATCATTTAATCATTAAATCCCTCACCTTTTTACAGTCTAGGGTGAAAAATAAAAGTCTGCGTGCGTGAGGCTCTCATAGGCTCTCCTCAGCATTGCTCTCATTGCAGATCTCCCCGTGCGTGCTTCATGAGCTCGCGTTACACAACAGACCATTTGAACTTCTTATATGTAAAAGTGACCATACATGTATTGGCTGTATATAAAATACAGCTCTATTTGAGCTGGTCGTCTGTGTCTCACACCCATTCATGTCATTTTTGCAGAGGATCCAAATTACTTCTCACAGTAGCTACATCTGTTTGAAGAAATCTGTGGATCGGATTACTGTGTGAAAGAGAGGGTTTGCAAACATTTTAAAAGTAAACACTTTTTTTCATAGTTACTTTTAATAAACATAATGCAACTTATTCCTCCTGGCTTGCGCTTATATTTTAGCTGAACCATAATTTATTTCACATCAAACACAAAGTTTCTTATTTTATCCATAACCGCACGATGAAATATATCAACAAAGTCTTTAATGTTTTAAAAATATAAATGATAACACTTGGGCCCAACAGTATAGCTTAATCATGTACAAAAACACACATCCAGTCCTCCAAGTCGTATTCTCTTCTATATAAAAGAAATGAATATAAACGATGTGATCACACGTGATATAAAACAAAGAAAAACATTTACACTAGTTTTTAGGTAGCGGTAAGTATTGTGATGGGGACCCAGCAACGGCAAAATAAGTACAGGGAAAAATGTCTTTAAACAGACCAAACCATAAGGATTATGCCTGGACATGTCAGCGGGCCTGGACATGTCAATTTGAAACTGTATAAATCCCTTAACCCGCCCAATCACAGTAAACTTTCTCCATTTCTGTATTTTTTTAATAAATATTATTTACTATATTTTTATAAAGCTTTTTGTACTGTACAAAGTGAACACCTACCCATCACACAAAAAGTTCAACACACTTCCATTTGGAATTAAATATTGTAAGTCATTTAAATTATTATAGTAGGACTCAAGACATTTCATCATAAATCACATTTATGTTGTTATATCAATGTAATGTCCAAATCAGTAAACAAATGTGTGATATAAACATTTCAACCTAAAAAGTGATTCAAGCAAAAGACAAAATAAAAACATGAAAATTATTCTCACAAAAATGTTTGCTTTCTCAAAACACAAACATGTTCGATCACGCTTGCGTGCGTATAATTGTAGCGCAATTTGTGCTGAATAAAGTATAATCATAAACATAAATATGTTTTAAGGTGCTGGAAACACACAAATGTCAGGGTAGGACAAAACATCAGTAGAGTTACCAAAGCCCCTCAGACCCCAGAGGGGTAATACATATATAATTATACAAGGCATCAAAGTAACAAACATGTCACTATAGCAAAACAAATCATACATCTTAAACATGTATTCAACATTTAAGTTTATTGAACACATAGCTCACTTTTTTAAAGATGATCTTCATGTTTATAAAAATAACCTTTACAATACTTTTAGACAATCATAAATATAAAACATAGTAACAAACGTTACTAGAGCAAAACAAATCATTATACAACGTTCATTTTATATTTTTAAGTTTATTGAAGTTATAAAACATCAAAGTAACAAACATGTAACTAAAGCTAAACAAATAATTCATTGTACATCTCAAACAAGTTTTCAACATTTAAGTTTATTGAAATTATAAAACATTTGATTCACTTATTTTAAGACGATCTCCATGTTTATTAAAATTAACATTCACAATACTTTCAGGTGATCATAAATATAAAACATTGAAACAAACATGTTACTACAGCTAAACAAATCATTCACCGTACATCTTAAACATCTTAAACAGGTATTCATCATTTTATTTAGGTTTTTGAACTTATAAAACACATCGTGCACTTCTTTTAAAGATGACAAAAAACATCTCCATGGCTTTTATAAAATTTATAAAAATCATAAAAATGGCTTACATTATGTTCTTCGAACACTGAAATCCATTCTGTGAATGTAATATTTGCAAAAATGTTTAAGTTGGAATATAAATAAAACTCTTTGGTCCTCCCAGTGATAAACTCCAATGTGAAACTGATGCTCCAGGCCCCTCAAACAGACTGATAAGTGATGGTGATGAGTAAACCAGATGTTCTCCTTGAAAAGGAGTTTCCCTACACATAATGTCCGGTGGTTCTTGCTTAAATTTCAACTATAGAATATTTTGTATTAGATTTATTTCACACCATTCGCTTTAGATTCCTAAAGTTTCTTATTTTAATCATAACCATCAATGTCTATTCCCCTCACACACACTCCTTTTTGAGTTGTATCTTTTAGAAAATGTAATGGTTATTTTCAAAACAGGATCGTCACTTCCTGTTTGTCCTAGCGTGCACCTTGAGTTGAAGCTCCGTCGAGTCAAATTACAATTTTCTATTTTTAAACCTAAAAACAATTCTATACACCATCATTTTTGTTTTTCATAACATGTGAATATACCCGTCGTGTGGTACAACAAAAACAATTGGAACGCCTTGTTATCACTGGTTTTTATTTTTGTTTTCCCGAGTCTGCTACTAAGCTAGCTTATAACCGTTTAGCTTTGCCAGCATGGTCGCGGCTAATCTTGCATACATTTGTTTATTCTCTAATCACAAACACTTTAACTGCTTACTCACTGTTACTTGCTTTAATGGCGAATTTGTGTCTACCTTTGAGTGCAGGTGAAGACACGTTCGAGCTGCACTCGGTTCTGATGGAGCTGGAGGCAGTGGAGAAGCAGATCCAGGAGCTTCAGGCGAGACAGATTGAGCTGCGAATCCGAAAGGATTTACTCGAATCTTTCCGGGTAAGTGTACAGCTCGATCCTAACACTCCCATAACCTCTACTCCGTGTGATTCTCTGCCCAGATCCGCCGCACCCAGGACGCGATCCTCCCAGATGTCGTTCACTCCGGCGTCGGGACACCACGGACCCTGGGTGCAGCAGCAGAGGAAAGTGCGAGCCAGACCCCGAGCCAGGACCTCTCCCCCTCCGTAGCCCCCGGTCTTCGAGATCTCCACCCAGAACCGCTTCGCTCCCCTCCGCGAGACGGAACACGACGCTGTGATCGTTGGAGACTCCATCGTCCGGTACGTTCGTGCTAACTTAGCTAACGGTAAAGTGCACACTCGTTGTCTCCCAGATGCTCGCATTCTTGATGTCTCTTCACAGATACCTGCCATCCTGAAGGACGATGTGAGCGTCGGTGCAAGCGTCCTGCACGCTGGGGTGAACGACGTCAAAGTGCAGCACACGGAGGTCCTGAAGAGGGATTTCGCGAGCCTGATCGAGACGGTACGCAGCACAACGCCCGCGACGAGAATCATCGTGTCAGGACCGCTTCCCACGTATCGACGTGGACACGAAAGGTTCAGTAGACTTTTTGGCTGTTGTCATGGTGTAAGAACAGAAACTGCTCTTTGTTAATAATTGGAATCTTTTCTGGGAGCACCCTAGGCTTTACCGCGCTGATGGCCTGCACCCCAGCAGAGTCGGAGCAGAACTGCTGTCGGACAACATCTCCAGGACGCTGCGCTCCATTTGACTAGTAAGCAATTCTTCAAATAGTTGCGTTTATGGCTTTTTTTATGCACATTTAAACGATAGTATAGGTGCTGTCCAACCTATAAAGACTGTGTCTGTTCCTCGAATAGTGAGGTCAAAACTAAAATTTAATGCAGGATCTAGAACAAATCTAATCTTGATTAGACCAAAAAAATGCACAATAAATGAACAAAATCAATTTTTAAAGCTTGGGCTCCTAAACGTTAGATCACTCGCACCCAAAGCACTTATTGTAAATGAAATAACCACAGATAACAGTTTTGATGTACTCTGCTTGACTGAAACTTGGCTAAAACCAAAGGATTATATTATAATGAGTCTACTCCACCAAACTACTGTTATAAGCATGAACCCCGTCAGATTGGTCGTGTAGGTGGTGTAGCAAGAATTTATAGTGATATTTTCAATGTTACTCAGAAAACAGGGTACAGGTTTAATTCATTTGAAGTACTCCTACTTAATGTTACTCTGTCAGATATGCAAAATAAATCTCTCCTATCTCTTGCTCTGGCTACTGTGGATAGACCTCCAGGGCCATATACAGATTTCCTAAAAGAATTTGCAGATTTCCTTTCTGACCTATTGGTTAATTTTGATAAAGCATTAGTTGTTGGAGATTTTAACATTCATGTTGATAATACAAATGATGCGTTAGGACTTGCGTTTACTGACCTGTTAAACTCTTTTGGAGTCAAACAAAACGTCACTGGGCCCACTCATCGTTTTAATCATACACTAGATCTAATTATATCGCACAGACTTGATCTTACTGATATAGATATCGTACCTCAAAGCGACGATGTTACTGATCATTTCCTCGTATCGTGCATGCTGCGTATCACTGATGTTAACTATATGGCTCCGCGTTATCGTCTGGGCAGAACTATTGTTCTTGCTACCAAAGATAGATTCAAAAATAACCTGCCTGATTTATCTCAACTGCTCTGTGCACCCATAAATAAACATGAACTAGACAAAATGATTAGTAACATAGGCACTATCTTCTCTAACACATTAGAAGCTGTTGCCCCAATCAAGCTAAAAAAGGTTAGAGAAAAACGTACTGCGCCGTGGTACAACAGTAATACCCATTCTCTCAAAAAAGAAACTCGTAATCTTGAGCGTAAATGGAGAAAAACTAACTTAGAAGTTTTTAAAATTGCATGGAAAAACAGTATGTCCAGCTATAGACGGGCTTTAAAAGCTGCTAAAGCCGAGTATATCCACCAACTCATAGAAAAAAACCAAAACAATCCAAGGTTTTTATTTAGCACAGTGGTTAGATTAACGAATAACCAAACACCTCCTGACCTGAATATTCCTGCACAGTATAATAGTAACGTCTTTATGAATTTCTTTACTGATAAAATAGACAACATTAGAAATACAATAACTAATATAGATAATACAGCAACTGATACTTCAACATTAGTCATTACACCCAAAGAAAAACTTCAGTGCTTTACAACTATAGAAAAGAAAGATTTAAATAAATTTATCACCACATCTAAACCAACAACATGCCTATTAGATCCTGTACCCACTAAATTACTAAAAGAGTTGTTACCTGTTGCAGAAGTACCGCTTCTTAATATTGTTAACTCATCGTTATCTTTAGGCCATGTCCCAAAACTATTCAAACTAGCGGTTATTAAGCCTCTTATTAAGAAACCACAGCTAGACCCTAGTGAACTGACAAATTACAGACCCGTTTCTAATCTTCCATTTATGTCTAAAATTCTAGAAAAAGTTGTGTCTGCTCAATTGTGCTCCTTCTTGCAAAATAATAATATATTTGAAGAATTTCAGTCAGGTTTCAGGCCCCATCATAGCACAGGAACTGCACTTGTAAAAATCACAAACGACTTGCTACTTGCGTCAGATCAAGGCTGCGTCTCATTGCTAGTTTTACTTGATCTTAGTGCTGCGTTCGACACTATAGATCATGAAATACTCATAGATCGATTACAAAACTAAACAGGTATTCAAGGGCAGGCTTTAGGATGGTTCAGATCATACCTGTCCGATCGCTACCACTTTGTTTATTTAAACGGGGAGTCATCGCAGCTAACACCAGTAAAGTATGGAGTGCCACAAGGATCTGTCCTAGGTCCCCTACTATTTTCAATTTACATGTTACCCCTCGGTAATATTATTAGGAAATATGGGATTAGTTTCCATTGTTATGCTGATGATACTCAACTATATATTTCAACAAGACCAGATGAAACCTCTAACTTAGCAAAGTTAACAGAGTGTGTTAAAAATGTGAAAGACTGGATGACCAATAATTTTCTACTGTTGAATTCAGATAAGACTGAGATATTACTTATTGGACCAAAAAACAGTACACAAAATCTCTTAAACTGCAACCTGCAACTAGATGGATGTACTGTTATTTCCTCTACAGTCAAAAATCTGGGTGTTATATTAGACAGCAACCTGTCTTTTGAAAATCATATTTCCTATGTTACAAAAACAGCATTCTTCCATCCTAGAAACATTGCTAAGCTACGGAACATGTTACCTGTTTCTGATGCAGAAAAGTTAGTTCATGCATTCATGACGTCTAGACTGGACTACTGTAATGCACTACTAGGTGGTTGTCCTGCTTCTTCAATAAATAAGCTACAGGTAGTCCAAAATGCAGCTGCTAGAGTCCTTACCAGATCAAGAAAATATGATCATATTACCCCAGTTTTACAGTCTCTACACTGGCTACCTATTAGGTTCCGTATCACTTACAAAATATTACTTCTTACCTATAAGGCCCTTAATTGTTTAGCTCCTGCATACCTAACTAGTCTCCTACTACGCTACAATCCCTCACGCTCCCTAAGGTCGCAAAACTCTGGACTTTTAGTAGTACCTAGGATAGCAAAGTCCACTAAAGGAGGGAGAGCCTTTTCTCATTTGGCTCCCAAACTCTGGAATAGCCTTCCTGATAATGTTCGGGGTTCAGACACACTTTCTATGTTTAAATCTAGATTAAAGACTCATCTCTTTAGCCAAGCATTCACATAATGTATCTCATAACGTTGTAATTTCAGTTACATCTGATCAAATGCACATTAATATTCCTCAGCTTGGGCTAAACACATCATTTTTGTTTGGTCGGAAGTTGGAACAGCAGCTACGCTAATTATTTCTTTGTTTCTCTGTCTCTGCCACGGGATTTCATCCCGTGGTAACTAGGGTTTACACAAGATTCAGCCCGGATTCAGATGAAGAGATGATGCCGACCCCTCAGAGGACCGCAGATGATGCCAGCCTTGAAACAACATACAGCACTACATAATTTTCCTACAAGTTTGACTACAGCACATAACCATTGCAATTAGTGTTCATCATCTGTTTAATTACACAGTTACTGATTGAATATTTATATCATATGTACATCGACTCAACATACAGTATTCACCACTAATAAGCTACTAAATATATTGTAGTAGCCTAAAACTTTTGTGCAGCTGCTCTGCAACAATCTGTATTGTAAAAAGCGCTATACAAATAAACTTGAATTGAATTGAATTGAATTGAATTGAACCAGCTTTACTCATTACTAACCAGTTTGTCTTTTGTCATTTCTCAATATGCGTTCTTGTCTGTACTTGTGTTCTTGTGGACTTGTGAAACGTCATCAGTCGTCACCCAAGTACCGTTCCAATTCAGATTTCACATCTAGCCAAGTACAGTTAAAATCCCCGGATGTGTTCTTGCTCCATCCCTTTTATCGAGGATGCATCAGGAGGTGGACTTGATAAAGCCCACAACCCAGAATTCAGTTCGCGCCAACAGACATTTTGTAATGGCGGAGGAGAGAACTCACAACTGTAAGTGATACATTTCGAAAAACTGTTGTTGTGTCTCGAAATGTAGTTTTAAGAGCTTTTGGGGTGAGAATATAGTTGTTTAAACTTAAAAGCTGCTGTTAAATTATAAGGTTAGCCCCTATTTAAAAACTTTTAAGAGACCCAACTATTACCAGGGCAGTCAACACTCATGTAACTTACCTGTCGAGGGAAGTCCTGCCTCAGCAGTTCCTCCCAAAAATATGCTGCTGCCTATAGTGTTGCTGTAGTGGTTAAACATAAGCTTCAATCCGATTTTAATGTGTATCTAACTTACTGGGCTTTGGGTAACGTATATCTTATTCTTTTTTCTCATGAATCAATCGAAAATTAACCATGATTTTACTACAAATAAAACCAAAAGAACATGGTTGCTATAGTTTAACCATGGCGTTTGTAGTATAACTGTGGTTATGCAAATTAATGTCAATAAAAAAAGAAAGGTAAAAAACATGGTTACTACAATTTTACTATAATAAAACAATGGTTAATTTTCGTTAGGTTTTGTTCCCTCACAGATCATTGTAGCTGAGAGAAAACTACTTTGTTTTTTAATGTAGATCCTAATTCTTAGAGTGCTGTGTTGTAGTTTTGAACAAATTGTTTGCTTGTCTTCATTTCATGTTTGTACTGAATTACTTTATAACAATATTATTGGTCATTAAAAAGTCCATTAATTTTTTGTTTTTAATCAAGGGACTGCTGAGGAAACTCGGCACTTATAGAATTGCGGCCGGCCAATGAAAGTCTTTTCACAGGGAGGCGCAACTCCTCCAAAAGTGGAGTGAGTATTATTTTTGATTGCTTGTATCATTCCCTGCATGTCTGAAGGTTTATGTGATGTCAATCTTAATTTTTATTTTGCCTAGGCACTTTGTTTCCACTTCTGGTTTGGCCAAAACGGCCAAACAGGCCAAGAAGAAATGGAATAATTTGAAAGACAAAGACAAGGTAATCTGCCTGTTCCTCTGCTTCTGTTACTGAAAGACCCATACCAAGATTTGTGTAAAGACTAACTGGTCTTATATGAAAGTTATCATGGATGTATAGGCCCTTACATTCCATCTTGCATAGTTTATTTTGAGATGAAAAAAAGAATAGTTCACCCCAAAATTTAAATTATGTCATCATTTACTCGCCCACAAGTTGTTCCATACCTGTATACATTTTTTTGCTCTACACAGGGAGATATTTTTAATATATTTGTATATTTGAATATTGGTAGCCAAACAGTTCTGGGGTACCACTGATTTCCATAATATATAAGGGTCAATTTTTTCAAAGTCAAGATTTATACATCATCTGAAAGCAGAATTATTAAGCTTTCCATTGATGTATGTTGGGATAGGACAATATTTGGTGTAGGTACAACTATTTGAAAACCTGGAATCTGAGGGTGCAGAAATCTAAATATTGAGAAAATCACCTTTAAAGTTGTACAAATGAAGTTGTTAATAATGTAATTTCCTAATGAGTTTTACCATAAAAGAAAAATCAATGATTTTGATCCATACAATGTATTTTCGCCTATTGCTACAAATATACCCCAGCGACTGGACTACTTTGTGGTCCAGGGTCACGAATATTTTTCAAAATATCTTCTTTTGTGTAGAGCAGTGGTTCCCAACCTTTTTTACTTCGGGGCCACCTCCTTCTCTGGTCAATTTTGCAACACTTTTTTATATAATATAATGATAATAATATACATACATACAAATACACATACACATACACATACAGATTTAAAGCTGCTGAATTTTTTACTTCAGAGACATCAGAGTACTTTTCTTTAATAAGTGAACCTACCTACCAAACAGGACAATAAAGGAGATGCCAAAAGACGCACTAAACCTCCCTTTGAACTTGACTGACTGAATATATACTGTTTGTATCCATTAAAAAAACAACATATGGCTAAATTAAAAACAGCAAATATATTCTTAATCTGTTAAACACATCGGTCTGAAGGCGGAAAGGCGAAGATCAGTGAACTCAGCGTGTCTGATGCTCATTATCACCGAATTCCAGAGAGCACGCATAGTTTGGGGATCATTAGCGGCAGTGGCGGCCGGCCCATAGGGGGCGCTGGGGCACCGCCCTCCCTGATAAAAGGGGCTAAAAATGTAAAATGTATTTTTACAAATTAAGTTTTTTAATTCGGTTTTACTCACCAGTATGTGCCAACATGCGATATGAAAACATATACAACATTTCCCACCTAGTGACATTCATTCACCAGTGAATTTCCACAGACAGACTTGTATCGTTTCTGTCATGGGGCGCTGAGAAAAAGCGCCCCTGCAGTTCAGCCAAATAGCCAGTCATGTGCTGTTGCTAGGGTAAATTAATAAATATGCGGCCAATCAGTCTCTCAGAATTTTATGGTCTTGGGGCGCTGAAAATTCTGCCCCAAGCAGCAGAAAATACCGCGAGATTTAAGTTTGTTTGTTTTTTCTTTTGAGGCGCGGTCAATCAGAGTAATGATGGCGAACTTAACGAGCGAAGAGCGATTTCCACCAAATTCGGTGAGATCACAAGCAGTTCAAATGAAGCAAAAAAATAAAACAATCTTACGAATCATGGAGCTTGGATAAAGTCATGTAAAGTCATGCCTTTTATCGTTTTCCCTGTTTGTTATTTCAAAGTCCTGTCACCAAAGCGTTGTGGACAACTACACAGAGAGTAATTGAGACAATGCAGTTTAACTCGATCGTCGGGGTACAAGCACAATGATTTGTGTAGATGATGCAGTTACACAATAGACGTCTTTTTTCAAGTAAATTGTGAGTGTTTATGTTAGTATTATTATAAGCACAATATTATTTATATATATTCATATATACACACACACACACACACACACACACACACACACAGATAGATAGATAGATAGATAGATAGATAGATAGTGTTCCTTCTTTAATTGGACATACATTCAGTTATGTCTACCAACTTGACAAATATATTGTCAATACCATTATAATTAGGTCAAAACAATTAATGGTCTACACGTATTTAGTTTTTGCATAACAGTTACTTATTATATCGGACTATATTTAACTTTATGAAAATTAATTTATATGCAATGTTTTACTACAAATCAATTTATTTTCACTGTCTTTAAACTGAGAATTATCCTGTGGCTCCCTCGTGTGGATAATATTAGTATTATGGCCTTCATCTCTGAATCACATTAATATAAATGGCTAATATTTTTTTTGGATGATTACAAATGTTTAATGATTACTTTACTGATAATAAAGCCTGTATTAACAATGTGATTTATTTTGTGTGTGCCCCCCTAAACTTTTTTAGCACCAGCCGCCACTGATTAGCGGACTTATGCGTGCCTAATGTAAGATTCTGATATACACGAGTGTTATACATGGGTAGGCTCAAGTTCGTTATTATTAGTCGAATAGTGTAAAGTACATTAGCGCTAGGGTATTTGCGTCAAGCATGTAAGCCAAGATGTAGTACACGTGCAGCGGTTTGAAGTTTTGAGCGGCCATTCAGTATTATGTATGTATTTAACAGTGCGTCGAGTCCGAAGCAATCAATCACAGAACACGAGAAAGCCGTGCTTTGATCATTTTTATTTAGCTATAATATAATTAAATTAAACAATTATAGGATAATATTAAAATTAATTTTAAGATATCTCGCAGCCCCCCTGGAGGATCACTGAGGCCCCCTGGTTGGCCGTGGCCCACAGGTTGAGAACCACTGGTGTGGAGTGGAATCAGTCAATCAATCAATAAATTAATGGTTTGAAATATCATGAGGGTATGTCAGATTTTTACTTTATTTTTAGGAGCTTAGGGACCCACCTACAGGGAAAGGGGTAGAGGCCGGTAGTGGTACACTGCCATGGATGCAGCACTCAATCAGTCTGCCCCTGGTTGTCACATCAAACCTGACTGCCACTACAGGCGGCTCAGTCAGCACACCGCCCTCTGCCCCTTCGGATGAAGCCAGGAGCAGCAGTCAGCTGTCAAGGAAAAGGTCGAGGGACAGCCAGGCTCTTCTTGATTTTCTGAAAGAACAGGCTGATAGGGAAGAGGAAAGGGAAAGACAGGCAGTGGCAAGGGAAGAAGAGAAGGAGAGGGCAGCAACAGCCAGAACTATGGAAGCCCGTTTCCGCCACTGAATAAAAAAAAAAAAAAATAAAGTATTGCGACTTTTTTTCTCAGAATTGCGAGATAAAAACTGGCAATTCTGACTTTTTTTCTCAGAATTGCGAGTTATAAAGTCAGAATTGCGAGATATAAAGTCGCAATTGCGAGATATAAAGTCAGAATTCTGAGATATAAAGTCGCAATTGCGAGTTATAAAGTCAGAATTCTGTGATATTAAGTCGCAATTGCGAGTTATAAAGTCAGAATTCTGAGATATAAAGTCGCAATTGCGAGTTATAAAGTCAGAATTCTGAGATATAAAGTCGCAATTGCGAGATATAAAGTCAGAATTCTGAGATATAAAGTCGCAATTGCGAGTTATAAAGTCAGAATTCTGTGATATTAAGTCGCAATTGCGAGTTATAAAGTCAGAATTCTGAGATATAAAGTCGCAATTGCGAGTTATAAAGTCAGAATTCTGAGATATAAAGTCGCAATTGCGAGAAAAAAAGTCAGAATTCTGACTTTTTTTCTCGCAATTGCGACTTTATATCTCGCAATTCTGACTTTTGTTTCTGTTCATTTGTGACACTTTCTGGCAAAGCACAATAGGAAACGGAGATCTTGTCTTTTTAAAACAACATATTATGTCATAAAAACGATATAATTTTGCCGTTTTAGAAAATATATGATTACATGTGAGCGAGCTATAGGCGATTGTCCGCGCGGCCTTCGCCACAGTCCTGACATAAAGGAGGATCTGCACGCTGCTAAAGTTACAGAAATACACTGTTTTAAGTATTTTAATGTAATGGTTTCAATTGTAGAGCGAGCTATAGGCGATTGTCCGCGCGGCCTTCGCCACAGTCCTGACATAAAGGAGGATCTGCACGCTGCTAAAGTTACAGAAATACACTGTTTTAAGTATTTTAATGTAATGGTTTCAATTGTAGCAGCATGTTTATTAGGATTAATCTGTCTCCAATAACTGCACTCAGACCCAGAGGATATGACTAACAGCAAATCCAGATACTAACCGAAAGAAAAAAAAAAAAGAGAAATGACAAACGATTTGATTGTATTATGATGATGATGATGATGATTTCGTTCTGTTTTAAAATGGGAAAAATTAAGCCAGAATTTTCGGATTTTTTGTTCATTTTTCGTCTTTACTGTCTGTGCCATCATGCAGAATAAATGTTCGTCTGATGTGCCGCTCTGCAAATTAGTCACAATAACGTTAATTTCTTCATAACAGTTGGCTATATTTCTTGCAATACATCTCATATAATGCGCACTTCTCGGGTGGGCGGCGCAGGCTCGATAAATAAATATAAATATCTTCTTTATTTTATGTACTTCCACAATAACAACACAACGTTACAAAATGCATTTTTAAAAATACAAACATAAAACTTATGTCTATAGACATAAACAAACAAAATAATAATAATCATAATACTATTATGATTATTATGCAGATTATTATTATTATAAAATCTCATTATCAGCATTTCTGAGTAATCCACTCTAAGCTTGGGATATTTATTTGGATAACTTTAATGTAACTGCAAATCGAAATACGAGCAAAAATGAATTAAAGAAATATTATATAAAAATTATAATACGTCTAATAATCATAGTTTATTGTTATTATTATTATTTATATTGTTTTGTTTGAGAAACAGAAAAACGAAAATTGCTTGATTTTTCGTATTTTTGTTCGCGGGTAAAACAAATTGCTTTAATATTTGTTTAAAATGCCTGGGCGGCCATTATTCTTAGTCTGATTATATTTAAATTGTATATTATAACATTATATCTTTAGCTGAATCAAGCAGCACATTGGGTTGTTCATCTGGGTTAAATTCCAGGCTTTACACTGTGGAAAGGGGCTGCGCTCTGGCTGTAAGCACAGGTTACAGGTTACAGATAATGAACTCACACAATAAACACAATGTTTTCTATTTGTTTTATTGAAGTAGACCTTTAAAGCTGTCTATATTAGACATAAGTTGCGACAGCGCACCTTGTATTTTTACAAAATCATTTTGTAACGTTGTGTTGTTATTGTGGAAGTACATAAAATAAAGAAGATATTTATATTTATTTATCGAGCCTGAGCCGCCCACCCGAGAAGCGCAGTGTTGCGCATTATATGAGATGTATTGCAAGAAAGCCAACCATTATGAAGAAACGTTATTGTGACTAATTTGTAGAGCGGTACATCAGATGAACATTTACTCTGCATGATGGCACAGACAGTAAAGACGAAAAATTAACAAAAAATTCTGGCTTAATTTTTTCCCATTTTAAAACAACAAAATCATCATCA